>NC_064638.1:126915942-127219525 GCF_023864345.2 Schistocerca serialis cubense | reverse complement strand
TGAGTACCTCTATCGGTTCTCCCTTCTAATCCAGTCTCGTATTGTGCGTGGAAAGAAAAATTGTAGGTAAGCCTCTGTGTGGGCTCGGATCTCTCCGATTTTATCCTCATGATCTCTTCGCGAGATATACGTAGGTGGTAGCAATATACTGCTTGACTCCCCGGTAAAAGGTACGTTCTCGAAACTTCAACAAAAGCCCGTACCCAGCTACTGAGCGTCTCTCTCGCAGAGTCTTCCACTGCAGTTTATCTATCATCCCTGTAACGCTTTTGCGATTACTAAATGATCCTGTAACGAAGAGGGCTGTTCTCTGTTGGATCTTCTCTATCTCTTCTATCAACCCTATCTGTTAAGGATCCCACACAGGTGAGCAGTATTCAAGCAATGGGCGAACAAGTGTACTGTAACCTACTTGTTTTGTTTTCGGACTGCATTTCCTTAGGATTCTTCCATTGAATCTCTGACATCTGCTTTACCGACTATTAATTTTATATGATCATTCCATTTTAAATCACTCCTAATGCCTGCTCCCAGATAATTTATAGAATTAACTTCTTCTAGTTGCTGACCGGCTATATTGTAGCTAAATGATAAAGGATCTTCCTTTCTTTGTATTCGCAGCACAATACACTTGTCTACATTGAGATTCAGTTGCCATTCCCTGCACCATGCGTCAATTCGTTGCAGATCCTCCTGCATTTCAGTACAATTTTCCATTGTTACAACCTCTCGATATACTACAGCATCATCCGCAAAAAGCCTCAGTGAACTTCCAATGTTATTCAGAAGATCATTTATATATATTGTGAATAGCAACGGTCCTACGGCACTCCCCTGCGGCACACCTGAAATCACTCCTACTTCAGAATTCTCTCCATTGAGAATGACATGCTCCATTCTGTCCGTTTATAAATTACGACAACGTCTGCACTTTCTTCCGCGTCCCTCCTACACGATTTTGTACACCATCCACTGCTGCTGCCACCTGCCGTCTATGGATCATTATTGTACGTTGACGTCGAACATAGGCTCTACTGGACAGAATGTGAAGATAATGCTTGGCATTGTAGGTCATGTTCACTTACACTAATCAGTCTTTGAACACTGGTCTCGCCCCGCATCCAATGAACGATGACTAAAATAAATAGCAGGTTATCCACTTGGACTCTTCTAGAAAGCTACGGTAGATAAGATATGATGTCGCCCTAAAGCGCGGAATTCATCCTGTCCAACTAGCTGTTGATACACCCTCCGTGTGGAGCCTGGCGTCTACTTATATCCACGTTCGGCAAAGTGATGTGCTCTTGGGAACCATTTGAGTGACGAATGGCGGAAGCATAACATAATCCACATTGCGTCCGCCGTCTATGGCGTCTGACCATAACTATTTTGCGCGTCTGTGGACAAGTGGCGCTCTCCTGTGTCTCGTATCTTCTGGTGAACACAATATTATAAGCAACGTTCCAGTTTATAACTGATTTCTATTGTAGCTTTGACTTTGTCCTGCGGTCTGTTACCTCTAGTTACGAATCACCTTTGTTACGCAGATTTATTTCCTTTCGTCGGGTTTGTTGAATAGAAAAATGGTTTATGAAATGTTATGTTGGATTATAAACACAATTATCGTCAGAAATAGGGATTATTTGTTATTTCATAAATATTACACTAAACTCAGTCATGCAAAAGTCTAACACGTGCCACGTTTATTATCCAACCAGTGAATATTTATGTATAAATACGGTAATCAGTTGCATTTTCTTCCATTCGACTCGCGTCGTTAACAATTCACACATTCATGTCTCAGC
Source organism: Schistocerca serialis cubense (assembly GCF_023864345.2). NCBI lineage: Eukaryota > Metazoa > Arthropoda > Insecta > Orthoptera > Acrididae > Schistocerca > Schistocerca serialis. Next base: position 127,217,720 of record NC_064638.1, on the reverse strand, counting down.
TTGAGCCTCAGAAGGCTGTTTAACAGCACTATCTAAGAATACTACGTTAAAAATGGTTTCCTTCACGCTCTACGAATGCCCGCTAACGACGTCCTTCGCTCACATACTGCCCACTACATGCAGCTTAAAAGCTACAGCAACGCATCTACAGCGCGTAACAAAAACATTCGTCACATGTAGAGGAATGAAATATATGGACTGGGTCTGGAATCGCTTTATTTTCATGTTAGAGCTTAGTTTCTACAACTCTTTAATACGCTTATCATGGGAAACACAAAGGAAAAGAACGTGTCAACACAGTATGAAACATTTTTTTCTAAATGAAACGTTGAAAAAGTGAGGATACACGCATCAACCTTCCGTCGTATTGAATCCCTGCTGTGCTGATGTATCCTTGGAGAATTACATATTGTATCACTGCCATCCACAACGCGGGCAGACCATCTCTCTGTGAGCTGTACAGAAGTGGGAGGTCCTGGCGCTCGACGACTGGCGTGCCACAATCGAGACGATAATGGAAAAAGTGTAAACCAGTCATTGATCAGTTTTCATCATCTTTCAATACATTTTGTACGTGACAAACGTTGCCGCCTCTGGATTCCGAGACAGCACACACGCATAAAATAAAAATATTTTCAAAAAAATAAAATTAAAAAAACGCTGAACTGACGTATGAGCTGTAGTGTTGCAGCTGTGTTACGCTAGTCCACATGTTTTCATTACCCAACTCATCATCGTGGACGAGAGCTGAGTGGTCGCTGTCACCTCGAGACAAAAGATCGAAGCCAGCAGTATAACAGCCGAAAACAACGAAGACTCACCAGTCATCCGGCAAGGTAATACCGAGTGTGTTTTGAGACTGCCATGTTGTGGTACTAACATATTATGCTTTAAATCTGTTATTTTTCGGAAGTTCATTTTTCCGGTGTGTAATTCCATCTATTAATTGTGACAAGTCTGTGATAAGAACGTTCTGTAAGTAGCTTATTGTGATGTAGTTTTAATTAGCTATGTAAATGATTGTGCTTTCCACAATTGTAAACAATCAACTATCGTGTGAAGTTGAAGTCTCTAAAGGAGCGCACCGTCACCTGACAAGGACGAACTGTCACGGGAATCTGTCCAAGAGGGTGTTTTTGCACCTCGATATCTGGTTACTCAGCGTATTCCGAACAGGATACACGCAAGTAACTTCTTTGAGGTATCAAATTTTACCTCACATAAGGACCCTCCCCCCCCCCCCCCCCCCATTCCCCCATACTTGATGACACTGCAGCCAGTGAATTCTTCCTCTTATCTTGCATGAAGAAAGCATTACTTGGCAAGCATTCCCAGAATGGCGACGGTGTGATTTTCGAGGTGGGAGGTTTGGTTCAAATGGCTCTGAGCACTATGGGACTTAACATCTTATGTCATCAGTCCCCTAGAACTGAGAACTACCTAAACCTAACTAACCTAAGGACATCACACACATCGAAGCCGGAGGCAGGATTCGAACCTGCGACCGTAGCGGTCGCGTGGTTCCAAACTCAAGCGCCTAGAACCACTCGGCCACACTGGCCGGCGGTGGGAGGTTTCCTGGACTTTCAAAATGCAGACTTCTACAACCAAGATCTCCTCCGAATCACCCATTTGTTTTCAAAAATTATACAGGGTCATTCAGATGCCCCTACCGATTCGTTTTAAGCTACCTGCAATGCGTCCGTATGGAACGGAATCTACACAGGCGACAACCACGTAATCAAATGGTTCAAATGGCTCTGCGCACTATGGGACTTAAGATCTGAAGTCATCAGTTCCCTAGAACTACTGAAACCTAACTAATCTAAGGACAGCACACACATCCACGCCCGAGGCAGGATTCGAACCTGCGACCGGAGCAGCAACTCGGTTCCGGACTGAAGCGCCTAGAACCGCTCGGCCACAACAGCCGGCAACCACGTAATCGAAGTGAGGGTTGTACATGAGTTACACAGTATTCTTGCACCAAGATACACCTTACTATAAAGTGTGTTTCACCACCGGAAATAACGAAAATTACAGGCGATGTCAAAACGGGAAGCATGGAAGTAGCAAGTTCCTGTTATGTAAGACAATGACTAGATTAGTATACAGGGTAATTTAGCTGCCCAGACCAATGGTTTTTGTCAGTTCGCTCTGGAGACGTAAAGAACATTGTCAAGACGTTTCAGAATAAATGGTGAAGTGTACAAAGACGTACCTGTTGTACAAATTTTATTTATGAAACTGCTTCAGCACATTAACACGGCGAGACATGAATTAACCTTTTGGCTGGATTGTATACCGGAAAATTGTTACTTCCACACTTCCCACTTTAATTTCTCCTGTAATTCCGTTGTTTGTGACGACGAAACACACATTTTATAAGGCAACGTCTTGTAGCATTTACGAAAGATTAAGCACTATAAACGCAATAAACCTACAGAGACATCCAAAATCTGTATGATTACACCGCTAGTTACACAAAGAAACATTGGAGACACTTGCGTAAATATGGCAGAAGTAAGATATATCTTGGTCCAAAAATGCGTGGCCAGTCCTCACTTGCAATTTTTACGGTATGATTCCGTTTGCTCACCGTCGCCCAAAGCTGTCAGGGAGAACTTATGAGAACATTATTGTCGCATATCTGGATACCGTTCCTGACACGGACGTAGTGCGGGTTGCATAAAACGGATTGGTAGGTTCAGCTGAATCATCTGAATGTCGCAGTATGGTCGCAGCTCTGTGTTCTCGAGATGATACCCATCGTTTGACGTGCCTCTACTGTCTGCTCTAGCGCCGGCCTGTTGAAGTTGAGAGGAGGTTAATAATACATAGCGACTAATGTGCTCGCCCTGCTACTACGGCGGAAGGGCAATGTCACATGCAAATAGCGGCTTATTAGCGCAGCAGACCATCGAAGCGGAAACCAGTCAAGCAACATGCGACTAAACACCATCCGGTTTGTAACTGATCCGGCGGCCGCTTGCATAATCGGACCTGTTCCAACTCACTTACCGCTGGCCCGCAACACGGTCAAGGTCCGCTGGCAGCGAGAACCTCGCCACGCCTCAATGGGACGACGCACGGTCTCCAAGGACTCCTCGAAGCGCTCTACGAGGGCAAGGTGAACGGTCTGTTTTTCTGTGTGTCGAAAATGAACCTATTTTTGAAGGTTATCCCCTACCGAGTCCCACTTATTCAAACCTTGGAAAGTACACAAAAAATCTGAAAAACATTATTACAGTTTAATAATATGCGTGCAATATTTGATGTAATCAAGCCCAATGAACATTATGATCGCTGTGGTACCAGTGGGTATCGATAATTTCGTTTTTAAGACAATAACCTCATATAAAACTACACTAACAGGAAAAAATTGCAGTACCGAGAAGGAGTTACGCGACATAAACCAAAGTTGATGGGGGTGTTTCTACATCTAGAATATGAAATCTATGAGAGTGGTGCTACCTTTCTTTTATTACCCTCATTGCTTGTTCGATGTGTAGAATGAATAGCAGGAGCGAAAGACTACATCCCTTACACCCTTTTTATTCCGAGCACTTCGTTCTTGGTCATCCACTCTTAATGTTCTCTCTTGGCTCTTGTACAAGTTGTATGTTACACGTTTCTCCTTATAGTTTACCGCTAATTTCCTCAGAATTTCGTACATATTGTACCATTTTACACTGGCGAACGTAGCAGTGGCTGGCTCTTGCTATGCGCTGGATTAAACCTTCACTGCGATTCTGTCTTCAGTGGTCCGCCCCCGGTAGCTGAGTGGTCAGCGTGACAGACTGTCAATCGAAAGGGCCCGAGTTCGATTCAAGGCTGGGTCGGAGATTTTCTCCGCTCATGGACTGGGTGTTATGTTGCCCTAATCATCATCATTTCATCCCCATCGACGCGCAGGTCGCCGAAGTGGCGTCAAATCGAAAGACCTGCACCAGGCGAACGGTCTACCCGACGGGAGGCCCTAGTCACACGACATTTCATTTCATTGTTTCTGTCTTCAGTCTCTCGCGGTTATCGCGATTATGCTGTTGTCCTCTCCTTCTGCGAGTAGCAGCAGCGGTGTGTATCGATATTCGCACCTTGGACTATCTTTGACCTGGCGCTTATAATTACCGTCTGGGCGGTGTGCGAGGAGTCGGTCGGTTGGCGTGGAGCAGTGAGGAATTCTCGGCGGGGCGTAGTTTGGCCGGGGCCCGCTGTCGGTCTCTACGTGGTGTTCCTATTGCTACGAGATCCGTGGCGCACCGACCCTGGACACGAAAGTTGAGTTTTGATTTAACCTACCAGCAAGTCAAGACTGTTCACACTGTGTCGTTTGGAGTTCGTTGTCGGCTGGTGGGATATTCCCACGAGCAACAATGTGGTTTTCAAGTTGGAAAATTCTAGCCATCCTCCGGTGGAGTTTCACTGTATTTGGTTATTTGAATTGAAGTGCACCAGCGGAATCTTCTGCCTTGTGGCCGTTAACGTTCCGGTTACCTGCTCTGGGCGTTGACGTAAATTTCAGGCAGTGTAGTTTACTCATCATGTTGTTGCTGTTCAGCACGGAGTGTAGTTTGACAGCTCCGTGTATGACTGGTTGTGGGCGCCAATATCTTCTGCGTTGTTCCTTTGAACTCCCTGTTGTGCCCTGGTCGGGTGAAGTGGAAGTTATCTTGTCGTTGGGTCCGCTGACGTCGGTCGGTTGGGTTGTCGTCGGATCGTGAATGGTTGCCCCGACTGCCTGTCTTACCTAAGCGAGCGTTAGTGTTTGAATTCCAGGCCGACCGTCGAACATATGGGCGCCCTTGTGTGCACTGCCTTATTTTTTTAAATTGTTCTTGTTTTTGGTATTTGGTGGCTTCTTGCCGGTTCTGTGTTTTAAATTAGAGTTGTTTTACTCTTAAGACCTTCAGCCTAGTTTACTGTTTCACGAAAGCACTTTGACATTTTAAGTGTTCGGCCTTCAGCCGATTTGAATTTAACTTGTTTACTTCAGCCTAACTAAAGAACTGTTTTAAGATAAGGCTTGCCTTTTAAAATTTCTGATTATGCTTGCGTTTTAAGTTACTGGCCTTCAGCCGTTTTTAAATTAAAGTGGCTTTCAGCCGGTAATTAGGTCCCAAAGATTAAAGCTCTGTGTTTAAAAAATTTGTTTTGGCTCTTGTAATGTTAGATCAAATAATGAAGTGTATGTTCGAGTGCAACTGCCAGCCAATTATTTTTGCCCCTTTCCACACTTTATTCAATCTGTCCTGTCCTGCGAGTGTAGCAGGGCGCCTCAGAACGCTTTTTGCAGGTCTACAAATAACATGAACATGTCTTCATTTTTTTTCAGTCTTGCTTCCATTATCAGCCGCAACGTCAGAACTGCCTCTCTGGGGCCTTTATCTTTCCTTGATCCAAGCTGGTCGCCATATAATTGATCCTCGATGTTCTTTTCCATTATTATATAAATTTGACTGCGTCCTGCTGATCTGCTGTGGGGACCAACAGTATCTAAATGACGGTTCTGCAGATGTAAGGGGCTTGTTGACAAGTGACATGTCCGCGGTATTATTGCGCAAGCGCAGCTATTGGCTCAACCATAGTGCTATTCCTTTGGTCGCTTACCTTTCCTCACTTCCTGTGGCTACGATCGTCAATCTCTAGCTATTCCGCCAACGAGGTACTGCAAACTTATAACCATGTACCTGCCGTAAAATAATTTTACAAAGCCGTTAAGAAATCTTGTCCCGTTCTCTTTAACATGAGCGTTCGAATTATTGCCACTTTTTTTTCACGAATGGTGATCTCAAGTTCTTCCAACAGGTCGAGTTTCATTCTTTTGTTTCCTGTCCGCAAGATTTCCATGTTTTCTTCTATTTGCTTAAGGCGTGGCCTGACCTGTATTAATGAATCGCTACAAATGATTTGTCATAGTTACTTAATCTGAATGTGAGCGTATCTGATCGAAACAGCCCTTCTTCTCTGTCCAATGTACTTTGCCTCGTAGAGTGCACACTGAATTTTATAACCTGATAATCTTTCGAAGTTTTATCTTTTCGTTAACGTCATGCTTCAAGTCATGCCGCATTAGGTTATTTGTCCGAAACCCTATTTTAACACTGTGTAGTTTAACAACCGTTACCTCACGTCCCTAATGGATAACATTAAACAAACTCTAAGTAAACAAAAAAAGCACGAACCACTAGGGAACTTTCCGAATGGGACAGAAATCGATGGATGTGATGTGTACAGACAAATAGATGACTACAATACAATTTCACAAAACTTGGATGATTTTTCAGAAAAAAGAGCTTAGAAAATTGAGGACTTCAGTAATGGACTTTATGCAGGAATTATCCGGCTTGGCATTGGTTGACAGAGTTGTTGGATGTCTTCAAGATGGATATCATGCCAAATTCTGTCCAACTGGCGCATTAGATCATAAAAGTCCCGAGCTAGTTGAATGGTATAGTCCATAATGCTCCAAACGTTCTCAACTGGGGAGATATCCGGCGACCTTGCTGGTCAAGGTAGGATTTAACAAGCACGAAGACAGCAGGAACTCTTGCCGTGCGCGGGTAGGGATGCTCCTACGAGGCGACATGGCACCCCAGAACATTACACCTCGTTGTCGGACTTTATGTTGAGCGACAGCCAGGTTCGTATCCCTCCGCTGTCCATGTTGTCTCCGGATACGTATTCGGTCTCGGATTTCACTGATTGAAATACAGTTGTCTTCACTGATGAGTTCCGCTTCGAATTGAGCCCCAATGACTGGCGAAGGTGCGTCTGGAGACGCCCCAGGTAGGGGGGGGGGGGGGGGAGGGGAGGGGGGAGATGGGGTACCAACCTGACTGTGGCGGCCCTCCATAAGCCCCGATAACCAGGAGCCTGGGGTGCCGTTTCATAGCAGAAACTCTCTGTTTGTCATCTGCACCTTTACAGCAAAGCGGTATACCTTGTTTTTCTACCCTGACAAGCAGAACAAGTGCTTGCATAAGGGCCAGAGGGAGACCAACACGGTATTGAGTTGCTCAACTTGTGATACTCTTTCACTTGAATAAATCATGTAATATTTCTGAAATTGCAATCATTCATTTGTCTCTAATCTACACCACATCTACCGTTTCTGTGCCATTCGGATAATTCCTTCGTCGTGTGTCTTTTTCTCAGTTATCTCGAGATCCTAAATCGTCCCACACCTCAATGACCTCATCGCCGACGTGTCTCTAAACCATAACTTACCTACCTCAGTCTCATATCCTTATGTCATGTGATGAAAATGACTTATGGAACATGTTCGTACCTTACCTCCAGATATCTAAATTAGGAGGGCGTGGCAAGGCGAGGCGTGGGCGGGTCGTGGCCGTGCAGACGCGTTTGACCCACTTGTGGTTCTCAGCCCACAAGGTCGCTCGCGAACCTGGCCCCGTCCTTCGAGACGGTCTCGTGACCCCGACTCGATTGCTACTGCTCCTCTATCGCCAGTAATGACGTTCCCAGCAAGAAGAGTGAACTACTAATCTAAAACGAGCTGACAAGGAGCCTTAGAAGCTCTGTTCCAACATCTTTTGCGATTGTTGTTACACGGGCATTTGACCATGTACTAAGCCATCTTTCTGTGCCTGACGTTTCATCTCCTAATGCCGGAGATATTATCAGAGGCTACAAAGACGCAGTTAGCAAGCCAATTTGTTTCTGCGTATCGCACACCGCTGAAGTCGTAAGGTCGTCACACCAGTGACACCGTGGAGTTGCACCAAACTGTATAATGCAGCTTCCACTGAGAATGAGTTGGCACTATTTGCTTTATTTACCAATATGACTAGTTTGAATACTTCTTACTTACAATTAAAATATTTTGGTGGCTTTGAACTGTTATTGCCTCTCCGCACATCCTAGAATACTAATAGTAGGACCGCCATGGAACTATAGTATGCGAGAAACGAATGTGGTGGTTTCCTGGTTCCTGCGCATTATCATGTAGCGGCAGCATTGCATTTAGCCCGCTAAGGGGGCTTGAAATGGTTGTTACTGCGCTGTGCTTTCCCACCTGGGTGGGCATTGTGTGTTCGATAGACTGGTGTGGTCTAGAAAGGTGGAAAGTTGTGGTAAGTTCCTGTGGGACCAAACTTCTTGAATAATAAAAAGGTATGTCATTAAGTGATATTTGTTCGATACCACCAAATACACTGTCCATCTCAGCTGAAAAACTTGTAGAAAACTCTTTGTCACTGCAGCAAATTATGCATTGTGTTTCAGGACTTCATAGCATTCCTGTGATTCAGCTTGTGTTGTAATGCTGTATCTTCAATGGCGTGCGTCCCACTAGTGCTGTTTTCAGTTAGTGTTGTTGTACGATTAATATTGCATCTTTAACGTCGTGCATCTTACTAGTCCTGAATTCAGTTTTTCTTACTGTTAATACCTGATTGATTTGATGACATCACTGACTTCATTGTGTTGTGAGGGCTCCACTTGTACATGAAGCCCGATTTTGTAATATAAATCATGAAAAATGGTCCGAAAAGATTGTCATATGAAGAAGAGGCTGTATTTTTGGCACCACTGAACCAAAGATGTTGCCTGAGTGGCAGAATCGCCTGTAAATAGGGGCGCGCGAGGCGCAGTAGCAGTTGCCGTGGCACTCTGTCTTAGGTAGGATGTAAGACTTACAGCTAATGGCTAGCTGTGAGAATTTAGTTGCTGGTCTATGGACGAATGACACTGTTTATACTCACATGGACCCAGTAAATATTAGGTCGTAGTTATTTCTATAAAAGTGTAAAGTGTGTTATTAATTTCTGAGGCTGTAAGATTCTCAAGAATTGAAGTAATACTGATCGTTAACAAATACTGAGCATTGCCCATGCCATTTACAGAAGAGTAATGAACTGATATTGTAACTCAAAGATAAAGCAAATGGAACAAATTTGTAAGGTAATGAAATATTGTATATTTAGTTTTAAGTATGCAGCAACGCAATGTATATTTAGTTTTAAGTATGCAGCAACGCAATGTGGATTTCACTAATTTTTACGTTTGAAAACTGTATTCAAAATAAAGTTTGTCCTTCATAAAATCTAATATGAAACATTTTACATTAATTCAAAATCAGTGAACTTCTCAACTGTTCTACAATTCTCACTTACTGTCGTTGTTAAAAACACTTGGATTGTAACATGACAAAAAGTCTGGCATCGTTTGACAAAATAGATTCCAAAATTTAACTTCTCTTTATCAGGATTACAAAACACATAAATATTACAAATCTTGCATACCTAATTAATTTATACATTAAATCTGATGGAGAATACTTGGTTCCTACATTCAAGGGTCAGCATTGTAAAAATTAATGAAATCCACATTGCTTTTCTGTATATTTAAAACTAAATATACAAAATTTCATTACCTTGCAAATTTGTTCCAGTTGCTTTACGTTTGACTTACACTATCAGTTCATTACTCTTTCGTAATTGGCATGGGCAATACTCAGTATTTGTTATCGATCAACATTACTTAAATTCCTGATAATCTTACAGCCTCACAAATTAATAACACACTTTACACTTTTACAGAAATAACTACGACCTAATATTTACTGGCTCTGTGTGAGTATAAATAATATCATTCGTCCATAGACCAACAACTAAATTCTCCCAGCTGGTCACTAGCTTTAAGTCTTACATCCTACCTATGTCGTCGTCGTATGAATAGTGCCTCCCGTCGGCTAGACCGTTTGTCTGGTGCAAGTCTTTCAATTTGACGCCACTTCAAAAACCTGCGCGTCTATGCGGATGAAATGGTGATGATTAGGACAACGTAACACCCAGTCCCTGAGCAGAGTAAATCTACGACCCAGCCGGAATCGAACCCGGGACTTTAGGAGAGACATTCTGTCGCGCTGATCACTCAACTACCAGGGGCGGACATCCTACCTATGACTGAGTGCCACGCCAACTGCTACTGCGCCCCGCGCGCCTCTACTTACAAGCGATTCTGCCACTCAGGCAACATCTTTGGTTCAGTGGTGTCAAAAATACAACCTCTTCTTCATATGACAATCGTTTCGGGTCATTTTTCATGAATTATATTACAAAATCGGGCTCCAGTTGCAAGTGGATCCCTCACAACATAATCAAGTCAGTGAGGTCATCAAGTCAATTGGGTGTTAACAGTAAGAAAAACTGAATTCAGGACTAGCAAGATGCACGACGTTAAAGATGCAACATTGTATTGTATTGTATGTTAACCGGGGGCCTAGAAACGACGGAGAGGCTCCGTCCCAGCCGCAGCCGCAGTGGTCCACAACCCCACGACGACTACAGCAGTCCACTTCACCCCTCGGCCGCCCCACACCGAACCCAGGGTTATTGCGCGGTTCGGCCCCCCGTGGACCCCCCACCCCCCCAAGGGAGCGTCTCACACCAGCCGAGTGTAACCCTATGGTGGTGTACGCGTACGTGGAGAACTTGTTCGAGCAGAAATTGTCGACATAGTGTAGCTGAGGCGGAATAAGGGGAACCAGGCCGCATTCGCTGAGGCAGATGGAAAACCGCCTAAAAACCATCCACACTGGCCGGCTCACCGGACCTCGACACCGCCGGGCGGGTTGGTGCCGGGGACCAGGCGCTCCTTCCCACCCAGAAAGCCGTGCGTTAGACCGCACGGCCAACCGAGCGGGCTAAGACGCAATATTACTCGTACAACAACACGAACTGAAAACAGCACTGGTGGGACGCACGCCATTGAAGATACAGCATTACAACACAAGCTGAATCACAGGAATGCTGTGACTTCACAGAACTGCAAGCTCACCAGGAACTGCGTAGCAGATCGTTAGGTGGCGGTACGCATCATGACCTTAAGCATAACTTATAAACGCTGGAACAAAACGTAAATACTCTGTAAAAAACAAAATGTCCTTGTGTGATCTACCATCGCTTAAAATTTTCTAATTAAGTCCCTAAAACACTATGCATAAGTTGCTGCAGTGACAAGAGTTTTCTACAAGTTTTTCAGCTGAGAGGGATGGTGTATTTGGCGGCATCGAATAAATATCACTTAATGACGTACCTTTTTATTATTCAAGACTATTGCACAGCAACACGCTAGTCATAATGGTAACCACACCCAACAATTGCTAAGTATGGAAGGGAGAAAGAGTGGCAAACTGAGTTTTTACGAATGTGGCCGAGACCAGACCAATGCCAGTTCAGGGTGGGACAGAAGTAAGTCCTTCTTACAAACAGTAGCCCCTTATGGGGCGTATCCATCAGAGAAATTCTGCAGCGGCGTTACGACAACGTACGGATAATGACAGGGCAATTTCACTGATGAACCAAATATTATGACCACCTGTTTAATAGCGTGTTGGTCCGTTTTTCAAACACAGTCCAGCAGCGATTCTGTTTCACATGGATTCTAGAAGTCCTTCATAGGTTTCCAGAAGTATGTGGCACCAGAAGTCCACTCATAGGTCACTAACTTTTCGAAAATTACGGGACAATGGTTTGTGGTCACTCAGCTGGGGCACGATAAGTGGGTACAGATCGGGGCATTTACTAGATAAAACATCAATGTCAGTTCATTATCATATTTCTCAAACCACTGCAGCACGAAACTGGCCTTGTGTTGCGGAGAGTTATCTTGCTAGTGGATGTCGCCATCAGAGAATACTTCAACCATGAAGGGACGCAGGTGGGGAGCAATAATGTTCTCGTAGTTCACTTCTGTCATGGTGTCTTCGAGTACTATCGTAGCTCCCATAGAAGCTCAACTCAGCGTACCCTACAGCATAATTCTTCTCTCATTGGCTTACATCTCTGGCGCGGTGCACGTTTCAAGCAGTCACTCGTTTTGTGTGGATGACGGCGTGTAAGGACGCAGCCATCGACCTGGTGTAACAAGAAATGCGGTTCATTCGACAGGCGACACGTTTCTATTGATCTATTGGTGGTGTCTAACTAAAGTAAACACACACAAATAACTCATAACTTCTTTATTATGCAATTTTATAAGACATGAGTCGACGTGATGCTTAGACGACGATACATTTACAGCACTCTAAAACAAGACAATCTTCTTTTGTCTCTTGTGACGTCACAGATCATATGTCCCTGAAGCCAACCTTGTCGATGTCAAAACACTCACTAACACACACCAAAACACCACATGGCAGAGCAACCTGCTCCCACATCACCCCCTTCTCAGTAAGACGGTCACAATTCACTGTACCACTTCCACTAGTCTTGCGGGAAATCGAATTACGCGACCCGATCTTCATGTTCGTGGTTTTTGTCTTCAGCTTGTTTGTCCTGGGGTGGTGGTGAAACTGGAGTATCTTACTGCAATTTAATGTCTTCGTTTAGCAAATATGCAGGTTTCAATCTGTCGATGGTAATGTTTTTTACTTGGTCTTTCATTCCGAGTCCAAAAAATTTTGGTGTTCTTTCCACGACTTCGTATGGGCCTTCATATGGAGGTTCTAACGACTTTTTAACTCTGTCAACCCTTACAAATATGTGTGTTGACGTGCCGAGGTCCTTATATACAAATGGTGTCTGTTTTATTTTGTGAGCTATTTGCACAGTTTTCAGTCGTTTCATATATTGTTTTAGTTGTGAAACAAATTGGGGTAAGTCTGAATCCCTTCTTGTTCCGTCTTCTTGAAAAAAATCACCAGGTATCCTTATGGGTGAACCATAAACCACTTCTGCTATCGTAGCATTCGTGTTTTCTTTGACTGAGCAACGAAGACCACGAAGGATTACAGGTATTGTTTGAGTCCATTTCGTAGTTGAATGTGAACGGATTGCTGCTTTAAGTGCGCGTTGAAATCTTTCTATTTTTCCATTGGATTGAGGATGATATGCAGTAGTTTGAGTTTGATTACAACTATATATTTCTGATAGTGCTTGAAATAGCGATCGATTACTGTTTGATAAGGTGTGCCAAATCAAATAATCCAACAATTAAAGGAAGCTTGAGCTACAGCTTCTGCTTGTATATCGCGAAGTGGTATTACCTCTGTCCAATTCGTAACTCTACCGATGCATATTAAACAATACGCATATTCATCAGAAGGAGGTTCAAATGGTTGAAATGGCTCTGAGCACTATGGGACTTAACTTCTGAGGTCATCAGTCCCCTAGAACTTAGAACTACTTAAACCTAACTAACCTAAGGACGTCACACACATCCATGCCCGAGGCAGGATTCGAACCTGCAACGTTGCGGTCACGTGGTTCCAGACTGTAGCGCCTAGAACCGCTCGACCACCCCGGCCGGCTCAGAAAGAGGCATTGGCCCTATCAAATCCAGACGAATTACTCTAAAACGTTCATGAGTGTCGGGAAAGTGTCCTATTGGTGAATGTGCATTCTTGATACCTTGCTTTTTTGACAAGCATTACATCCTCGAGATCCATTTGCAATGTCGTTTTTCATATTCATCCAGACAGATCCTGATGTAATCATTATTACAGTTTTCTTGATACCTGGATGAGCCAAATTATGATAATGCTGAAAAATAGCATAACGTAATTGTTCAGAAATATAAGGTCGAATACATTGTGTCGAGACATTACACCACAACTGCTATCCTGTCTGAGTCAAATAGTATGAAGCTCTTCGTCCTTTTCTTGTACTTGGGCTGCCTCTTCACAGTTAATTGGAACCAATTCTTCAATCCTTGAAAAGCTATCAGCGACAACATTTGCTTTACCAGAAGTATGTCGCAAATCTGTTGTAAAGTGTGAAACATACTGCAGATAACGTAATTGGACTGGCGTTGGTTTCTGATTCTTCTGCTTGAATGCATATGTTAGAGGGGCATGATCAGTTTAAATAACAAATTCTCTACCTTCTAACAGATATTTAAAATACTTGACAGTGATATATACGAGGCGTGTTTTTTAAGTAAGTACCGTTTTGAAATTAAAAAAAGACGTGCCAAGATATCTCAATAATTTTATTTTTACATGAAAGACTGTACTTTACTTTTCGACATAATTTCCGTCAATATTGAGGCACTTGTCATAACGTTGTACCAGTTTTTGAATACCCTCCTCATATAAGTCTGCCGTCTGACTTGTTAACCACTGCATCACCACTTTTTTGACTTCGTCATCGTCTTGAAGACGCCGACCGTCCAGGTGTTCCTTCAGGTGCAGGAACAAATGGTAGTCACTGGGCGCAAGATCGGGGCTGTACGGAGGATGATCTAGAGTTTCCCATCGAAAAGATGTGATGAGATCTTAAGTCTGGTTCGCCACTTGCGGGCGTGCATTATCTTGCAGCAAAACGATGCCGTTGCTCAACTTCCATGGACTGTTGCTTTGATTCTGGTGTGACGTAGGCCAACCACGTTTCATCGCCCGTAACAATTTGGCTTAAGAAATCATCACCGTCGTTGTGATACCGCTCAAGGAAAGTCAATGCACTGTCTAAACGTTAGGTTTTGTGCACATCCGTCAACATTTTCCGTACCCAACGTGCTCACAATTTTCGGTAATACGAAACACTACAAGAAACATTAGGAAAGTCATCCCGCAAGGAGGAAATCGTAAAGCGTCTGTTTTCTCTCACCTTATTGTCCACTTCCTTCACCAAACTTTCATTAACTCCGTTGTTCACATGCACACTTGTGCGGTCATCTTTAAATACTCTCACCCACTTTCTTACGATTCCATCACTCATAATATTTTCTCCGTAAACTGCACAGATCTCACGATGAATATCGATCGCTTTTAGGCCTTTAGCACTAAGAAATGTTATAACAGCCCGTACTTCACAGTCGGAGGCATCTTAAACACTCTGTACACTACGTAAACCAGGAAGAATCAGACTGTAATGGCGTCAGTGCGTAGATTAAGGTACGGGCGTTCATGTAAAAATAAAATTATTGAGATATCTTAGCACGTCTTTTTTAAATTTCAAAACTGTACTTACTTAAAAAAAAACACGCCTCGTATACTAAGTAGTTCTCTGTCATATGTGGAATACTTCTTCTGTGCCATCGTGAACTTATTTGAAAAGAATACAATAGGTTTCCATTGTTCATCTTGCCACTGTTGCAGCACAGCACCAGCTACAAAATCTGATGCATCCACAAGTAATGCGAGCTCGCTGTGCAAACCCGGAAATGTCGGGGTCACCACTTGTTGGCGGTGTTTAACTAAGGTAAACACACACTAATAAGAACTCAAAACTTCTTTATTATACAATTTTATAAGACATGAATCGGCATGTTACCTAAGCAACGATACATTTACAACTCTCTAAAACAAGACAATCTTCTTTTGTCTCTTGTGACGTCACAGAACATATATCTCTGAAGCCAATCTTGTCGATGTCAAAACACTAACAAACTCACACCAAAACATCACATGGCAGAGGAACCTGCTCCCACAGTTCCATGGTGAAAACTCAGTGATGCTGTGCCGACTGCACTCGTAACCGACAGTGTCATTGGAGCAACACAGGAACACGTAGGGGGTCGTGTGATGGAGCTCCAACAATGAACGGTGTGCTCCGAAACACTTGCGCCTCCACCAGCATTATACTCAGTCATCAGATCTGCCACAGGTCGCTGCCTGTCCTGGATTACACAGTGGGGCATCCTCAGACCTGATGCGACGTGGTCGTCCAATATGATTCGGCCTATACGTTATCTCACAATCCTTCAACCTCTTCCCACAGGTGATCACGACAGCTTCACCATTTCAGAGATTCTTGTTTCCAGCCACAGCGCTACATCAATGTGAGATTTCTCAAAACCGCTTGGTGGATTTCATCGTTTCCGGGCTGTATCTTAGCTGTAATGAGCGCCCATTCGTCTCTCTTCCATTTAACATTCTTTCCTTACTGCATGCTCGCAACACCACCAGGATGCCCACACAGACGTAGCTGAAGTCAGTAACACACAAAAACGCCGAATAGAAGACCATTATCGAGTATTGGATGTCATATGGATAAAAATGATGACAAAACACGTCTCAACGTATGATGGCCGAAGTAACACCAACATTTTGTCTTGGAGTATTATAACACACAGCCTAATTCTACTCTGCTGTCCGTATCTCAACAGAGGGAAGAAATTTCCTTTGTATTGTCAGCAAGCAAGTTCTCAGTCTTAAAAATCATCATGTAACTTGTATCACTACTCGTGTTCGCTGCAATGTTTTCGCTATCAGTACAAGAATTTCTTATTCGTGCTCTACGAAGGATACGAACGCTCTACTGTCGAGTAACGAGGCCAGGTGCTAAGCATATTAAACTGGAGCGACCACTGGCAGTGCTTTACGTTCACACTTACTTACTTTCCCTTGATTACTCTAACGCACTCATTCCGTACCGGCTGCTACAGTGGGCAGCAAACCAAACGCGGGAATACATTTGCTGTTGTTGGTGACAGGACACACTCATTTTCCTTTCGATCCGTATATATAAATCGAATCACATGTACCGACTTCAAAGGCAGCCTCACAGTTACATGCCTCGGAAGAATATATAATATCAGACGCAAACATTTAGAGCGAGTAGGTGACGTTAAAGGCTGTATGATATCTTTACATTAACACATGTATGTCGTATTTATCTTTTTGTATTTTCTGGGGAATTTTCTTCCGAACTATGCCCTAACAATGACAAGGCGTATCTGCTAATTCATTTTAGATCATCGGTGTTCATCACCTTGGCCTGTCGTATTAAACCTCCGAACATCAAGCAAAAAGCGCAAATGTTAACACGGAAAAAGAAGGCTATTCAGAAATAAAATACAGTCCACTTCATCTGTGAGACAAGTACTACTTTTAAAATCCCTGAACCCAACGATGCAGATATTGTTTAGAGTTCTTATCAAGCAGAAATAACAATATACGTGGAACGCATTCCGAGGCGAATTTGTTGGCAATGAAACAGGACGGTTCAGTACTTGTCAACTGTAACAGAAATGCTCTCGCACATCAGTGCGAATTCTTGGAAGGAAGACGGGGCAATTCTCCCGAAACCCTGACGGATAGATTTAGAGAACACGCGTTGGGTCACAACAATATGCCCTTCTTCAAGGTCTCTTACGTCAACGGATTTTCCCATTTGCGACTTGTATGGTGGCTACAATGATTCCCTATTCGTCTCTGCTACACTTTCCTTGTCGTTCTGCAACGCGACCATGTCTCGTGGCGGGCGGTGGTCACAATGTTGTGACGCATCAATGTACGAGGGTAATATTTGTTTATTTATTGTTATATCTTTGCAATTTTCAAGATGCTAGGTTAGTTTCGTTATCGCTGCCGTGCTGTTAATCATGGCTGCTCCGATGTCCATTTGCACCAAAGATGAACAACGTCCAGTGATCCGTTTTTTCTGGTCGGAAGGCGTATCAGGGGCCTAAATTCATCGAAGACTTCCGGTACAGTACGGGAACAGTGGTTTGCCACAACGGAGTGTCTACGAATGGATTGAAAAATTCCGAAATGGTCGCACAAGTGTTACGCACGATGAAGGAGCCGGACGACCGTTTACCGCCACAAATGAAGAAACCATTGAGCGTTCACGTGAAATGATTCTCTTTGACAGACGATTAACTATTGACGAAGTGGCACATCGTCTGCAAATTAGTCACGGTTCTGCCTATGAAATCATCCACAACAGAGTTGCTTTTCATAATGTTTGTGCAAGATGGGTCCAAAACAACTCACTCAGTTGCATAAACAGACGCGCTTGGACATCTGCAAAAAACATTTGGATCGCTATGGTAACGAAGGGAACAATTTCTTAGACAGGATCATTGATAGTGACGAAATATGGATCCATCATTACGAGCCGAAGAGTAAACGGCAGAGTATTGAAGGGAAACATTCAAATTCGCCGTGCAAGAAAAAGTTCAAGACCCAACCGTCCGCAGGAAAACTGATGCTTACCGTTATTTGGGACACATACGATCTAGTACTGGAACATTATGGGGAGAGGAGCACAATAATAAACAGTTTACGTTACAGTGAGATGCTTACTGCCAATCTAAAGCTTGCAATTCGAAGCAGACGCCGAGGATTGCTGTCAAAAGGTGTTGTGTTGTTGCACGACAATGCCCGTCCGCATACTGCTGCCCACACTGCTGAAACTCTCCAGAAACTCAAATTTGAAGTACCGAATCACCCTCCATATAGTCCCGAGCTCAACCGAGAAACTTCTTTTATGAGGGCATCAGGAAGCTTGTACAACAATGGACCAAGTGCGTTGAAACGCAAGGGGACTATGTCGAAAAATGATGTTCTTGTAAGTTTCCTATTTGATTACAATAAAATATTATAACTACTTTACGGATAATAATTGACTTACCCTCGTATATCTCGAGTAGGGATCATGCGAATAAGATACGATTAAGGAATGTACAGAGGCACATAATTTTTTTCTGTCTGTAGTGGTATCTGCCCGTCTGCCCAGGCAACTGATTTAAATATTTTTTTACATAATTTCTACTAAAAATTACTACCAATCGATATTTTGTCTCAAACTTTTACATAGCTGATTCTTTGATAAGTCATCAGCGTTAGCTTTTCCTTTAACTTGGAATAGAGAAAGAGTGTTTATATGTTTATGGTCAGCGTTACTTGAAGACAGACCTAAGAATATGCTTATTAGCTCTCGCTATTGCAATACTAAAAGTGCTACAGTAAAGCACTATCACTGACTTGCGGAATAGATGTGTTGAGAAATTGCGGCATGCAAGTTAATTCAAACATGAATAAAAGCAGAGTTAAAACCTAAATGCTCTGTTTCCATTGACAGTCACTGAACCGCCCATGTCTATCAATACTAATGGGTGAAAAATTAAGTAAGTACTGGTATTACATCCAGGAATTGAGCGAGAGTTTGGAGGGAATGGTAAGTCGCATACAATCCACCAGTAGTAAGGAAAAAGTATAAAATTCGTAACATTACTTAGTCCAATTTAAATATTTAGCAATCCACATATTAGATAGAGGCGAATGGTATAGGACAAGGAATCGCTTATACAAGTACGTCGTGTCCTCAGTTAACTTATTACAGCACAGCTCACGACTGAGCAAATGTATCGATGTGCCACTTGGACTAGAAGCAGGTTATAGACCCAGGTCAAAGATATTGTGCCTACAAAAGCCTGCAGGGTTGCCACATCTTGCAAAGAAAATCGGTCTCATTACTTTATTGTCGCACCTCGTACAGTATGAACAGACCAGACTATTCACCTACCACTTATGCTAACGTAGGACTAAATGTATTGTAGTATAAGTGTGTACAGTGTGATTCAGCTAGGGGTTTCATGAAAGCTACAACACCTTCAAAAACTGTATGTGAGATATTAATATTCTCTCACTCGCTACGCGCAAACTATTAGTTCTACAGAAAAAAATGAACAGGACGCTTTTCTAAGAAGGCCACGCTTTTAGAATTATTCAAGGAGAAGGCATTGGAAGGTCTCTTTTGCAGGTTTTTCTTGAATAATTCCAAAACTAAGACCTCTAGAGAAAACTCATCCTGGTTCAAAATTTCCTACCAATAGGTCCTGTTCATTTATTCTGTAGGACGTCCGCCCCGATGGCTGAGTGGTCAGCGTGACGGATTACCGTCCTACGGGGCCGGGTTCGATTCCCGACTGGGTCGGGGATTTTCTCCGCTCAGGGACTAGATGTTGTGTTGTCGTCATCATCATTTCATCCCCATCTGGCGCGCAGGTCGCTCAATGTAGCGTCGAATGTAATAAGACCTGCACCAAGGCGGCCGGACCTGCCCCGTAAGGAGCCTCCAGGCCAACGACGCCAAACTCTCATTTCCATTTTCCATTCTGTAGGACATAGTTTGCACGTAGCGAGCGAGAGAATATTAAAATCATGTGTGTTGTATTTGATGGCTTTGCAGCTCGCATAAAACCCATAGGTAAGGTTGTTGTTGTGTAGTTTTTGGGGGAGGAGACCAGACAGCGAAGTCATCGGTCTCAGCGGATTAGGGAAGGAAGAGGAGGGATGTCGGCCATGCCCTTTCAAAGGAACCATCCCGGCATGTTCCTGGAGCGATTTAGGGAAATCACGGAAAACGTAAATCAGGATGGCCGGACGCGGGATTGTACCGTCGTCCTCCCGAGTGCTAGTCCAGTGTGCTAACCAATGCGCCACCTCGCTCGGTCCCATAGGTAAGGGCAGGTGAATCATTCTGCATAACACTTGTTAACATTTCCGTGCGAAAACAATGTGAGCATTGTTACAACGAATGTTAAGTTACATATGTTTCTGATCGGAGAATACCATCTTAGAAATCAGTGAGATATAATTGACATATAGGAAATCACATCAACAAAAGCAACACGAGGATAATGGAATTTACTCGAATTAAGTCGGGTGATGCTGAGGGAATTAGATTAAGAAATGAGACACTTAAAGTAGTAAAGGAGTTTTGCTATTTGGGGAGCAAAATAACTGATGATGGACGAAGTAGAGAGGATATAAAATGTTGACTGGCAATGGCAAGAAAAGCGTTTCTGAAGAAGAAAAATTTGTTAACATCGAGTATAGATTTAAATGTCAGGAAGTCGTTTCTGAAAGTATTTGTAAGGAGTGTAGCCATGTATGGAAGTGAAACGTGGACGATAAATAGCTTAGACAAGAAGAGAATAGAAGATTTCGAAATGTGGCGCTACAAAAGAATGCTGAAGATTAGATGGGTAGATCACATAACTGAATAGAATTGGGGAGGAGTTTGTGGTACAACTTGACTAGCAGAAGGGATTGGTTGGTAGGACATGTTCTGAGACATCGAGGGATCACCAATTTAGTATTGGAGGGCAGCGTGGAGGGTAAAAATCGTAGAGGGAGACCAAGAGATGAATACACTAAGCAGTTTCAGAAGGATGTAGGCTGTAGTAGGTACTGGGAGATGAAGAAGCTTGCATAGGATTGAGTAGCATGGAGAGCTTCATCAAACCAGTCTCAGGACTGAAGACCACAACAACAACAGGAAACCACCTCAGAACTGCAGGTATGTGAGCAGGAATTCTATGTTCTGAATCGCAGGTTTGGAGAGGCTGTATGTTTTCACAACCAGCCAAACAAAACAACGAATTTTTTTTCAGGTTTTTATTTATAATGACGTGAATTCATAATAAATATTTTCATGACAGGCGTGAGGGTACATGTGACTCCCAGCTTAACCGTGGTAGTAGGCGGGGGCGTGGTAGGCGGGGGCGGCGGCGTAGGCGACGGGGGCGGCGACGTGCGCGATGGCGTCGTTGCTGACGCGGACGTCAGACTTGGTGACGCTGGAGTAGGGCGTGTCGATGGTCTTGGTGTAGGTGGACACCTGTCCCAGGTTGCCGAAGCTCCTCAGGATGTTGGAGCTCTGCGACGTGAGGGCAGCAGGCGCGTAGGCAGCGGGGGCGGCGTAGGCCACTGCGGGGGCGGCGTAGGAGACGGCGGGGGCGGCGTAGGAGACGGCGGCGGGGGCGGACAGGTAGCCGGCGCGGGCCACGGCCAGCACGGCGGCGAGGACGAACAGCTGTAAAGTGCAGCGGTGACGGTTACAGTTGTGCCTGAGGACTGATTGGTACTGTGCTATACATCTGGTCCACTTGCTCCCGCAGCATTAATTACTGGGTGGGCAAAATATTACTGGCCCGGAAAATAAGATAGGCAACCAAAGTGCATACATTAACAGCTATGAACACTTGTTCTTCTTCTCTACAGTGAAATGCATCCTTTCTACTGAACAAGTGTTCATAGTTTTTAAGGTACTCGCTTTAGAGCCCACATTTACTATACAACTGTTTTTTCCACACCACCTACTCCCAATATACGGGAAAGAAAGAGCTTGCAATATAAGATTTAATATTTTTGTTGTGGGATCTAAAATTTAAAAACCTCTCTCACACCGGCCTGATTTAGCTTCACTGATCAGAATAGTAAAAAACATGCGTAGATTAAGGGAATTTTCATTCTCAAAGCAGGCTTATCACATTCACACAGTTCAGTACTGTTCTACCCTGATTAAATTGAGCTTAACTTAAATTCCATAAGGCAGTGAAGCAATTTCGAAGTCTCGGTGCGACGAAAATTGTCAGTCGATCTCCTGAAAACATTTGTAATAATTATTAACTTTCGGTGATCACATGGGGAAGACCATGTTAGCCTATTTATTAAAAGTAATAAACTGGATATCTTGAGCATACAAAACGGCAGGTTCATCCAGTGTAAATCAGACTTTCACCACTGATCCCGTGCAACACAGCGTAGTAAGCAGACACTGTCAATAATAATCAGTTAAATAATACGTGAACACACTTACTTTAGTTTAGTTCATGTATTGAATTCCTTCTCATACAGAATCTCCTCAAGATGGCGACTAGCTCAACAATACATACATATACATCTTCGTTCTTTCACGGCTAATCGGCAAGATCTCAATCATTCTTTTTATAAGAGAGAACATAGATAGCAGAGAAGCTATTCCATGGAGTAAATGCTCGCTCCAAGGAATAATAGGGCTTGAAACTACTTTGCATTGATAGTCACCGTATATTAAAGTTTAGGAATGGGTAAGATAAGAAGAGATATTTCGAGATATGTACTGAGTTATATAATTTATAAAAAATTTCTGAAAATATCGCGGAGAGACCGCTGCAAGAGACGTTACAAAGAGATTTGTTTCACAGTATTGCTTTTGAAGAAGTGCTCATACCTCTTACGTTACGCAGTTTAGAGCCCATATTTACTAGACTTTCTTGCTCCAAATGATGGTTCCTGTCATATCTCTCAGTATTGAGCATTCCTCCTGGGAAATCCTGTATGTACGAGGGCTATTTGAAACGTAAGGTCCGATCGGGCGCTAAATGGAAAACACCGTGAAAGTCCGATGAAGCTTTGCACAGTTGTGCTGATCAGTGTCTCTAGAATGCCCGTCCATCCTGTCATGTCGCTCTTTTCAATTCTGAGAGAACAGTGAGCGTGGAAATATGCCTAGAAAGTTGTCTCCCGCCAGGTATCGGTGCCTGCCGTGTGATTTCTCCTGCTTCATGCAACCCTCATAACGTAACTGTCACGCATTTCCTTCTTCATGACAATTCTCGACAGCTCACTGCAGGGGCAAAGAAGATGCTCCTGGAGCTTTTCTGGTGGGAAGTCTTTCGTCGTCCACCACTGAGCCCGGACGTGGCTCACTCTGATGTTCGGTCTCTGCTTACATGAACCACTGGCTGTTAAGACAACATTTTGGCACAGACGAGCTGCAGAGCAGCGTAGAGAATTGTCGGAAAACACAGACGGCTGCCTTTTACGGCGAGGATACTGGGATGTTGGAACAACGCTACGAAGCTGGAGTGGCGACTATATCGACAGTAGCTGGAAGGTGTAGCTAACTGTTGTAAATAAAACATTTTTGATTTTCGCAGTGGTTTCCATCTCGCGACCGATCGGACGAATAGTCCTCGTAACATATTTTGTAATAATGGATATGTGATATACAATAATTTAAACTAATGAAGTCTGTCATATGGTGTTAACTGTCGAAACTACACTCCTGGAAATGGAAAAAAGAACACATTGACACCGGTGTGTCAGACCCACCATACTTGCTCCGGACACTGCGGGAGGGCTGTACAAGCAATGATCACACGCACGGCACAGCGGACACACCAGGAACCGCGGTGTTGGCCGTCGAATGGCGCTAGCTGCGCAGCATTTATGCACCGCCGCCGTCAGTGTCAGCCAGTTTGCCGTGGCATACGGAGCTCCATCGCAGTCTTTAACACTGGTAGCATGCCGCGACAGCGTGGACGTGAACCGTATGTGCAGTTGACGGACTTTGAGCGAGGGCGTATAGTGGGCATGCGGGAGGCCGGGTGGACGTACTGCCGAATTGCTCAACACGTGGGGCGTGAGGTCTCCACAGTACATCGATGTTGTCGCCAGTGGTCGGCGGAAGGTGCACGTGCCCGTCGACCTGGGACCGGACCGCAGCGACGCACGGATGCACGCCAAGACCGTAGGATCCTACGCAGTGCCGTAGGGGACCGCACCGCCACTTCCCAGCAAATTAGGGACACTGCTGCTCCTGGGGTATCGGCGAGGACCATTCGCAACCGTCTCCATGAAGCTGGGCTACGGTCCCGCACACCGTTAGGCCGTCTTCCGCTCACGCCCCAACATCGCGCAGCCCGCCTCCAGTGGTGTCGCGACAGGCGTGAATGGAGGGACGAATGAAGACGTGTCGTCTTCAGCGATGAGAGTCGCTTCTGCCTTGGCGCCAATGATGGTCGTATGCGTGTTTGGCGCCGTGCAGGTGAGCGCCACAATCAGGACTGCATACGATCGAAGCACACAGGGCCAACACCCGGCATCACGGTGTGGGGAGCGATCTCCTACACTGGCCATACACCACTGGTGATCGTCGAGGGGACACTGAATAGTGCACGGTACATCCAAACCGTCATCGAACCCATCGTTCTACCATTCCTAGACCGGCAAGGGAACTTGCTGTTCCAACAGGACAATGCACGTCCGCATGTATCCCGTGCCACCCAACGTGCTCTAGAAGGTGTAAGTCAACTACCCTGGCCAGCAAGATCTCCGGATCTGTCCCCCATTGAGCATGTTTGGGACTGGATGAAGCGTCGTCTCACGCGGTCTGCACGTCCAGCATGAACGCTGGTCCAACTGAGGCGCCAGGTGGAAATGGCATGGCAAGCCGTTCCACAGGACTACATCCAGCATCTCTACGATCGTCTCCATGGGAGAATAGCAGCCTGCATTGCTGCGAAAGGTGGACTAGTGCCGACATTGTGCATGCTCTGTTGCCTGTGTCTATGTGCCTGTGGTTCTGTCAGTGTGATCATGTGATGTATCTGACCCCAGGAATGTGTCAATAAAGTTTCCCTTTCCTGGGACAATGAATTCACGGTGTTCTTATTTCAATTTCCAGGAGTGTATTTGCAGAGAATGAAGGCTTTGGCTGCTCTAAGTGATATACAGTGTGTCCCAAAATGACATTAACGTTGTAAAATGCCCTAATTCACGGAATAATGTAGATATGGAGCTAAATATTGACACTAGTGCCAGAAATAACATGGTGTTTTTATGAAACCAAAAACGAGTGTAAAAACTAGCCAACAACTGGAGCTTGACAGCAACACGTCGGTGACGCAGAATGAGAATCGTGAATAAAACGAACTGTTCATGAGAGAGGGAGTCAGATCATCTCTAGCCCGGCAACTAAACACCTGCTGGAAGGTACGTCTTTTGAACAGGATTACGCTTCACCCCATATTGGTGCATGTGTGAAAGATCACTTGCGCACATCGTTTGGTGAGGATCGCATGCCGAGCCATCACTTCGTCGCTCTTGCCTTCCCAGACCACAATCAGTATAATTATTGATTGTGGGCTTAACTGAAATTGCAAGGCTACCACGATCGCCCGACCTCATCAGGGATGCTAGAAGACAACGCAGGATGGCAATGTCTCGCCGTACCTGCCGATATGTTGTACAGCGCTGCTGGTAACATTGTCTCTCGACTAAATGTGTTAATGGTGAATGGTGACCTACATACTGAGCATTTTTATAAAGAAAAACGTTATGGTAATTATTACTTATGTATCATATGAAGCATCAACTGCTGCTCATTTTGTTTTTTGGGTTCAATAAGGCCCCATGAAATTTCAAGCATGTCTGTTAACTTTTACAACTCTACCTACATACAATTTTCAAATATTAACGAGGTTTTGGGTCACCCTGTACAAAAAGTTTCGGTAAAATGGTGTATCAAGAGTAGTGGTCAATACGAATGGATTTGACCCTTCTTCTAAAAGTCGGAAGACAAGGTTGTGTAAACATTGTGATACTGCAATAACGGCCACAGGACTCTTACGGAAAAACAAAGAGTGCATCTCACATTGAGTTCTGTTCCTTGTTTTAATATGAAAATCGTTCTGTATACAACAAATCTTTATCGCGTTTTGTCTTATCTCTTAGCGTCACTCATAGATTTCTTTCTTTGGAAAGAAACTCAAGCAGTTTTGTAGACCAGCAATCAGCGCCCTTTGTCAGAACATAACACGCTGATCCAAGGCAGTTTCATTTTTGTTGTCTGCGATAGTTGAGATGATGTACGTCTCATATATCTCACGATTATATCGAATCTCCTGTTTTTAGTATCTATATCTTGTACTGAATCAAATGTTTGACTTAAGACTGTTCTCTCCTGAACCAGGTGATTACGAAACGGTTATTTTTTTTTTATACCCCACCGCTCAGGTTCATATGGAGTGGACCACTTCCCAACATTTCATTCCTGCTAATGCCGAAATGTACTTTCTATGTTTCACTTAAAAGACGTTGTCGTTTCAGTAACTTCACAGTTAACTGAATCAGTCTCCTAGAGATATGGAATTTTAGAGAGTGCGTAAATTGCTTACTTAAGTGAAGTAATGCCGATTCCTTCCTTCGATCCTCGACATGATCTCCATCTCTTCTCTGTTAAAACTTGCATCTAGTGACTTGAAATCTCTCTTTCCAAGTGCACAGGCTGAAGTGGACCTCTTGCACAGACTTAATTCTTGCTAATGACGAGATAGGCTTTATTAAAAGAAGTTGTCGTTTCCTTGACTTCCCCCTTTCTCTCGTATGTGAGAAAACTGGAAATATTTAGATTACGAGCTCCGATGTTCTCATTCACAGAAGTGGCATCCTTTACAAGAGATGGTATATACAATTTACTCGCATCATGTGTGGACTTGAGTAACTAACCAGACAATATTTCAAGCTTCATACCATCATGGAATCTCGATTAACACCCAGACTTGCATTGTGATCATTCGTTAAGACCTCACGCAAAGTCAAAGAGCCTTCTAGGCGAGAACTACAAACGTTTGTCACGTGCCATATTTCCTAATAACTTGGATGTCATATCACTAACGTACTGAATGCGTGAAGACTTTTCTGGATATTTCAATCCGCCTGCATAAGCACACCCTATTGCAGTCAGCGAACAGACATACCCGGGCCCACTTCTTGGTCTTCGAGCTAACTAGCTTTCAACACATAGGACTTTGGTCTGTGGAGTTACAATTTGATATCTTACGTAACACTTGCAAATTATGAATGATCTTTTCTAGTACGACTTCTGGCATCGTCTGCTCCCTATCCCAGCAACACTGAACTAAAGTGTATATTCAGCGGGCAGGTGATCACTTTCCAAAGTTTGAGGAGCTCTGGAGCATTGTGAATCATACTTAACATACAGCAAATGACAATTATAGGTAACAGTTGCTTCAACTACTGCGTCTGACAGCCTTACCACTCGTATGACAAATATTTTGGGACCAATATTGATCTGATTATTAAAGGTTGACTGTTATCCCATACGCCAACTTACATAAATATTCATAGATGGTGTTAAGTCTGTGCTAAGTTCTGTCTTTCTGCGAGTCTTCCAAAATTACGTACCCCGTCAAATGACTCTTTCCTCTATTCTGGCCATCATCAAAACCATAATGTGAAAGCAAGCGAAAGTTAATAGCGACATGTAATGCTTTTCGTTGCTCATTACCTGTCGCTAATCATCTTTTGGTGCTTTCATTTTATGGTTTTGATGTTGGCCACAGTAGACCGATGCCGTTTGTGCCAAAAGAAAATAAAGTGTTAAAAATTTTGTATAGCACGTTATGCGACGACGAAATGTCATTCTTTGTAGCTTTCTCTCTCAGTGGTTCACGAAAACTGCGTTTAACTTCAATGTGGATAGCCTGTGAGGGCCTAACACCGATTTTCTCATGTTTCAAGCTTCATACCATCATAGAATCTCGATTAACACCCTGACTTGCATTGTGATCATTCGTTAAGACCTCACGCAAAGTCAAAGAGCCTTCTAGGCGAGAACTACAAACGTTTGTCACGTGCCATATTTCCTAATAACTTGGATGTCATATCACTAACGTACTGAATGCGTGAAGACTTTTCTGGATATTTCAATCCGCCTGCATAAGCACACCCTATTGCAGTCAGCGAACAGACATACCCGGCACTGTGAAATACGAAAAATTTGTGACGAAGTGAGCTTTGAATTCTACAATGACACTGGCCACTTTATTGTATATTAATGACTTGCGCTCAAATAACGTAGTCAAACACTTGTTGACATTGAAGATTCGATTTTTGGTTTTTGTGTCTCTCAGTTAAATAGAGAATGAAAATTTTCTATCGTACTGTAAGATTTCAACCAGAGGGAAAAGGTGGTGCTGTGTAGTTTTTGTGTTCGTTGTTATTATAACTTGTCCTTGTGCTCTACAATGCCTGGACTATTTCTACAAGATGCAGATTGTTACTGGCGGTTTTACTCACTCCAGAACAATTTTGTAACAATCTTGTTTGGAACTGAGATTGGTGCTTTACCTGCCGTCAATAGAATGGTCATCATTGACCATTAATCTGTAGGCATGCAGGAAAGATCCGGCCGTGGTCTGAGGGATAAAACTATTTCGCCATGCGTCTAATGTCATTTTCGATATTTTTTCGAAACTTTCAGAGTATGTGCGGATACTCCCTTAAATAGGCTAGGATCACTTGCTTCCACCATTTATTCTCAGCTGAGATTGTCTGTTATCCCCACGGGTTATGTCAGAAACGAAAAGTAAAATCTGTGCTTTCGTTGCTTTCTATTCGTGCTGATTGATGCTAAAACTCAGTATTATGATTTTCTCTACAGAATAATTCAACCTGACCGTGGTCCAATTACAATTTCTAGTAGAACGTTAAGATAATTTGTCAACATTAGGCCCAGAAGCAGGCAGTGGAATAGAAAAAATGTTGTATTCGACGAACAGTGTTTAACATTTAACATTAGCTTCACGAATTTTAAACAGATAACGGAAGAACAATGAACGAAGTTTGCGTTCCAATATTCAAGCAACCATGAACTACGATCCTCTTTTGAATAAATGTACATGGGTTAGGAAGCTGTGACAAACTGCTGATTGCGTAACTCTGCACGTAACATAAACAGCTTCAAATTCAGGTACTGCTAGATCACGTAGACAGAACCGGTTCAGTACGTTATTTCTACCTACTCTGTGGTTAGACGGCTCAAACAGCCAGGCGTGAACGTAGTGACTAGTAGATGGTTCGCTTCCAACTTGAGTGGGTTCGCACTGAAACGGTTTAACTCGCAATAGACTTTTCTGTAGATACACAGCGCGTTTCACCCATCTTCTGGCTTTTTCATGGCTAATGGCCTATGCAAGTCTAGAAGTGTAACTCTTCAGGCTTTCCCGGCGATCTAATGACATCTTGAGTTGTCGGGTGTTCTGCCGGATATCAGCGTCGTACTTGCACGATATTTCGGCCACGTAGCTCGTGACCTTCATCAGGTGCCATTTACGTCACCGCCGGCCGCTGTGGCCGAGCGGTTCTATGCGCTTCAGTCCAGAATCGCGCGATCGCTACGGTCGCAGGCTCGAATCCTACCTCTGGCATGGACGTGTGTGACGTCCTTAGGTTAGTTAGGTTTAAGTAGTTCTAAGTTCTAGGGGACTGGTGACCTCACATGTTAAGTCCCATAGAGCTCAGAGCCATTTGAACAATTTGTTTTACGTCACCTGCTATTGCTCTTAGCAGTCGATCCATTTCATATGTCCACACACTGTTCCTTACAGACTGACATTACTAACTTTGAGTCATTTATCATGTTATCCAACCCAACCACGTTTTCTACGACTCGTAAAGTATCAGCTTTTCGTTTCTGTTCACTCACAGTTAGTTACCTGCCTTTCCATCAACATAGTAATTTTTATGAATTTACCTGCTATAGCTACAATTTTCCACTGGATTAAGCTTCGTTGTAGTCAACGGCATTATTTGCCAGAAGTCTCGCACTGTAACTGAAGTCTGAGAATGTAATTGATGCTATCCGCTAAGTCACAGATTAGTAATACCATTAATAGTGGTCCTAAACCCCACACGTCCGTAGAGAACACCACATATTACTTTTATATCAGAACATGAATTTCCATCCTGAATACAGTATTGCGCCCTACTGCCTACAATTTTCCAATCCAGTAATGAGCCAAGTTTTATAACCAACAGCAGATGTCGGTGTGGCATTGAATTAGAAGCTTTCGGCAAGAAAGCAGCATAGCAAGACCCCTACTGCATCTTAGGCTATTTTAACACAGACCACGCTAACTGCAAGTATTCTGTAAGACTCTGTAGGGAGTCCAGACATTTCCAGCACTTAGTGCCGTGAGAACACTACACTACGTCCACTGTAGGTGCGGTGACAGCATACCTTGAAGGCCATGGCGTTGATGGTAGTCGTCGGCGTGGTGGGCAGTTGACTGTGCCTTGTCGGGGCGCAGGCGGCGTTTATATAGTGGTGCGGGCCAGACAGGGAGAGGGCGCGCCTGGCGACTCGAGGACAGACGGCGACAACCCGATCGGGGGCGACCTGCTTACTGCTCACTGGCCACCGTAGCGTAACGGCCAGAAACTAACCCGTCTGTGTGTGTGTGTGTGTGTGTGTGTGTGTGTGTGTGCACGCATAGCAACACCACTGCCCTTGGCGAGATTATCTGCGGACCAGCAGCTCACGCATTACATAAGCAGTCCATTGTTTCCTCTCTTTATGACACCTTTGGTGCCGGCCGTTGTGGCCGAGGGGTTCTAGGCGCTACAGTCTGGAACCGCGCTACCGCTACGGTCGCAGGTTCGAATCCTGCCTCGGGCATGGATGTGTGTGAAGTCCTTAGGTTAGTTACGTTTAAGTAGTTCTAAGTTCTAGGGGACTGATGACCTCAGATGTTAAGTCCCATAGTGCTCAGAGCCATTTGAATAGCATTGGTACAGGTGGCGCAGTAAATTCGGTTCGATATGAACTTGCTGGTCACCAATTGCTACGCTACTCATCTGGCAACAGGTTGCCGTTTTCAAGGACCTATAGTTGTTGAGCGTTTAGGGCTACTCCAGTGATAGTCTTTGAACGTTTAAGTTTACTCCAGTGATATTTTTATTTCCCTGGTTTCATTATTTTTGTCAGTGGATTTTTTTATAAACTGTGAAACTTCCCCTTAGAAAAATTAAGAATGACAGTGCCGTTAAACCTCTTACGATATTTGATTTTCAAACAGCTGAGCAAAATTGAACACACTCAAACATTTCTCTCTTTACTTATTGTGATCAACAGTAAATTGACACAGAATATTTTTAGCGCAACGCAATCTGACTTTCAATAATCCCCACAAAAGAATGGTGTACCTTTCATGAATCACTTCCCTCACAACAATCTTCGTTACTCAAACTAATGCAATACAGCGAGCGCCACTACTGCCAGCTAAATAAAAGATTCTAACTACTGAAGTCACTAACTACTGACAGGCCCAGTTAGCAAATGAAACATTTTGATGGAGAACAAACAATGTATTTACCTTAACAGTGTTCAAAATCCAACTGCCCAACTGCCACAGACTGCATACAGCACAGTCAGTGATTTTCAAGCAGAGCGCTTCGTGGTGTTACCAACATAAAAAACTAAACAGCCTACTTACAACTGTGATGACAGGGCGATTTATGGACTGTATCATCGGCAATTTTCCGCCACACAATACATGGCAAGTTGGCGTTAGTAAAATTTGTAATATTATTAGAATTTGAATATACACTGACGGGAAAAAAATCGCAACACCAACAAGGAGTAGTGGAACATAAACGAAAGTTGGTGGCGTGTTTCTACATCTGAATGACGATGTCTATTCAAATTTCTCTCCAGTCGCATAACAGGTATTAGTAGCGCCACTATGACATGGCAAATCTGGTTTGCTTTGAATACACGCTGTAACGTTCCTGAGCGTTACTTGCCAGCCGGAGTGGCCGTGCGGTTCTAGGCGCTACAGTCTGGAGCCGAGCGACTGGTACGGTCGCAGGTTCGAATCCTGCCTCTGACATGGATGTGTGTGATGTCCTTAGGTTAGTTAGGTTTAATTAGTTCTAAGTTATAGGTGACTGATGACCTCAGAAGTTAAGTCGCATAGTGCTCAGAGCCATTTTGAGCGTTACTTACATTTGAGACTGGAAGTGGTGAGTTGATGCTTGTCAAGAATGCGATTAAGGCGACAGAGGCCCCAATATTAACACCTCACAGAGTTTGCCCGTGGGCGTTTAATAAGGCTGCGAGAAGTTGAATGTTCGTTCTACGACTCTGCTGAAAGATTTGGCAGCAGTCCGGAAACGAGGTGCTTCTACGGTCGTAGGTTCGAATCCTGCCTCGGGCATGTATGTGTGTGATGTCCTTAGGTTAGTTAGGTTTAAGTAGTTCTAAGTCTAGTTGACTGATGACGTCAGATGTTATGTCCCATGGTGCTTAGAGCCATTGGAATCATTTTTGAACCTGGCAGGAATATACCCACTGTACGTGATTGGTGGCAGTTGTGGTCACGAGAATATACGGTTCTCAAGAAAACCTGGCTCCGGACGGCCACATGGCACTACCTACAGGGGAGAACACCGTGCTCATTGTATTGATCTGGCGCATCGGACTGCATCTGCAGCAGCAATTTGTGCAGTAGTTGGAACCACATGGCACAACAAACTCGTACAAACTGGTTACTTCAACGATAGCCTCGAACCAGACGCCCTTCAGCGTGCATTCCACTGGCCCCAAACCACTGCCATTTGCGACAAATCATTTGGCTCTAAGCACTATGGGACTTAACATCTGAGGTCATCAGTCCCCTAGACTTACAACTCAGTAAACCTAACTAGCCTAAAGACATCACACACATCCATGCCCGAGGCAGGATTCGAACCTGCGACCGTAGCAGCCGCGTGGTTACGGACTGGCGCGCCTAGAACCTGTCGGCCACATGGGCGACCCATTTGCAACATCAGTGATGTCAAGCGAGGGCTCATTGCTGGGCAGGGGTCTCTCATAATGAAAGATGCTTCTGCCTCGGTGCCAGTGATGGCCGTGTGTTGGTTAGGAGCAGGCCAGTTGAGGACCAGCAGCCAAACAGTGTGTGTGGTAGACACACTGGACCTGCACTTGGAGTTATGGTCAGGGGTGCGATTTCATTGACAGCAGGAGCACTCCCGTGGTTATCCTATGCACCCTTATTGCAAATTTGTGCTGCCATTCGTGAACAGCATGTCAGGGGCTGTTTTCGAACAGATTAGTGCTCGCCCACATAGCGCTGCTGTAACCCGACATCTTCTGCAGAGTGTCGACATGTTGCCTTGACCTACTCGATCACCAGACCAAGCACGGGAGTCCCGACGGGGTCAGGAATTTTCACCTGCCTCGAGATGACTGGGTGTTTGTGTTGTCCTCGTAATTTCGGCATCATTCATGAAAGTGGCGATATTGGACTGAGCAAAGTTTGGGAATTTGTACGGGCGCTGATGACCACGCAGTTGAGCGCCCCACAAACCAAACATATTCATCATCAACATCGATCACCAGACCTGTCTCCAGTCGCGCATATACGGGACATCACTGAACGTCCACAAACAGCATTAACCATCCCTGTAATGATCAACTAAGTGCAACAGCATGGAACTCCCCCGTCCCCATAAACTGACAATCGGTGGCTGTACAGTACAAAATCCATTCACGTTTGCATGCTTGGCTTCGATATTGTGGCCTTTATACTCGTTATTAATGTACCAGCGTTTCACATTTCTACAGGCCTACATTAACCTATAATACTGCAACGTTAATCACACAAATATGTTATCTAGACAACTATATTCCTGAAATTTCTTTACTCTACATTGATTATTTTTTGGCGATGCGATTTTTTTCCGTCAATGTACTTCATTATCAATATGCGATGCCTTAAAAACGTCTTTTATTACTTATGTTTCCAGTTCGTTGCTTGGGGCTTGGTGGTGGTGGAAGGAGCAGTCACGTAGAGACGAGAAAACCGTCACGCGGGTCCTACTGACAACGTATCAGGAAGACCATAATTAGGAAATAACCATCCAGAATTTATTTGCTGTTATTAATAAAAAGAAAGCTTAAGCCCTCGATGATCGAACTCGAACATAGAACTCGTGAAATTAATGTAAAATGTCTTCGGAACGATACGGCTGTATGCAACTGGCGTTCGAGGTACTTATTACAAAAGCAAAAGTTTGTAATATTCAGTCAGAGTAGCACATCTCAGAGCGGAGTATGAAGGCCAGTGGTGCACAGTACAACCTGCTGATCAGTAGTTCATACAATAATTTCATTTTTTTTTATTTATAGCAAAGTGCGGTCATGGAGGTGCAAACTGTCCGAATTGCGGATTAACCGTGCACAGCTCTGCGATTAACGGAAAAATAAAAAAGAAGGAAGGTCTTGATTATTTATTAACATCTAACATTAAAGCGAATATACTAAAAGAAGAAATATCTGTTTTGGGTTTACGGGTGGCTACCTAACCATGCCTATGAACCGTGAGTTGAACAGCTAATATAGGTGCAAGGAAAGAAATTGCGAAAAAACCTTAGGCACAGAAGAAATACTTGAGTTGGTCCATGAAAGAAGCAAGCACAAAAATTTTCAGTGTAATAGATTTAGGAGTGAAATAAAAAGGAAGTGCAGGGAAGCTAAGCCGAAATGGATGCAGGAAAAAGTCAAGAAATGGAAATAGGACGTCCGATGGACAGACTCAGCACACAGAAAAGTCAAAAGAGCCATGACGAAAGTAAAATCAAAAACAAGTCAACATTAAGAGTGAAAGAGGAATTCACTGTTGAACGCAGAGGAGAGAGCGAATAGTTGGAAACGGGGCATTACTGGTCAAAAGATGTCTACTAGCATAAAACGTTGGCCTTAATTTGAGGAAAAACTTTCTGAGAATGTTCCTTTGAAGCTCAGTTTTATATGGGAGTGAATCACAGGCTGTGGGGAGAGGGGGGAGGGAGATGAGGGGAGGAAGCGGAGGGGAAGCGAATCGAAGAACTAGAGATTTGTTGCTACAGAAAGACGCTGAAAATTTGGGAAGTGGTAAGAAATGAGTATGTTCTCGTAAACATACGGAAAATAAAGAACAGGGTGATGAGTAACAGGTTAAGAAATCAGTGAATGACTTCCATGATACTAGATGGAGATGTAGGGAGTAAAAACTGTAGGGAAAGACCGATATTTCAATATATCCAACATATAATTCGGGACATTGTGTGCAAGTTTTACCCTGAGCTGAAAATGCTTGCACAGGAGAGGAACTCTTGGTGCGCTGCATCAGACTAGGCAGATGACTTCCTTTTCTTCGCAGGGTCAGCGTGGTTATTATCGGACCTGGCATGGTTAGTTTAAGGGGTGGTCAGACACCATTCCTGCCGGCAACTCGTTACCCTCCTGGTCAGAACATGTGTACCCCAAG
The DNA here is from genome assembly GCF_023864345.2 of Schistocerca serialis cubense. Taxonomy (NCBI): domain Eukaryota; kingdom Metazoa; phylum Arthropoda; class Insecta; order Orthoptera; family Acrididae; genus Schistocerca; species Schistocerca serialis. The sequence continues at coordinate 127,182,356 of NC_064638.1, read as the reverse complement.
TGTCTGCATGTTGTGTTAGTCATGGGGAAATGAACGAAAGTTTTCTAAATGTTTGCGAATAGTGTAAATGAGGAGGGACTTGGATACCAGCCCGGTATTCACGTAGTGCGATGTGAGAAACCACCTAAAAACCACGCAAGGCTGCCCAGCACACCGACCTTCATCGCTAATACGTCAAGCGGATTCCAAGGCCGGCGCTCCTCCCCGTGCTAGAAGCTGCGCTTCTGTGCGCGCGGCTATCTGGGAGGGTCAAACCAATGAACTGAATGATAAAAAAATAAAATATGGACGCAGGTACAGTGAAAAAATTATGTCCGGCAGAAGAAAAAAGCGCAGGACGATATTCGCTTCACCATACTAATGTTTTGGCTCTCTATGAAATTGAGGACTATTGTGAGCAAAAAAGCTGAATGAAAAAGCAGAAAAAAACTGAGCAATAATTTGATGAATGTTAACTGAAAGTAATTAATACGAAATACGACGTGTTTCAAGCGCAATCTTGTAAATAAGTTGTTCGTTTCTGTGTAGTGATGAAGTGGGCTTTTAAATTAGACGTGCGTCATGTTTTGTGAGTCCAATAAATAGGAGTGTTCGGTAAAAAAAAAATGTGTGATTTGGATTAAACGCGTTATTCGGTTATCTGTGCAGTCTCGGGTCCACATTAACCCACACTATCGAAAGCTTGAGCTTTCTGTTTATTTCGTGTTTCTTTTAAATACACTCCTGGAAATTGAAATAAGAACACCGTGAATTCATTGTCCCAGGAAGGGGAAACTTTATTGACACATTCCTGGGGTCAGATACATCACATGATCACACTGACAGAACCACAGGCACATAGACACAGGCAACAGAGCATGCACAATGTCGGCACTAGTACAGTGTATATCCACCTTTCGCAGCAATGCAGGCTGCTATTCTCCCATGGAGACGATCGTAGAGATGCTGGATGTAGTCCTGTGGAACGGCTTGCCATGCCATTTCCACCTGGCGCCTCAGTTGGACCAGCGTTCGTGCTGGACGTGCAGACCGCGTGAGACGACGCTTCATCCAGTCCCAAACATGCTCAATGGGGGACAGATCCGGAGATCTTGCTGGCCAGGGTAGTTGACTGACACCTTTTAGAGCACGTTGGGTGGCACGGGATACATGCGGACGTGCATTGTCCTGTTGGAACAGCAAGTTCCCTTGCCGGTCTAGGAATGGTAGAACGATGGGTTCGATGACGGTTTGGATGTACCGTGCACTATTCAGTGTCCCCTCGACGATCACCAGTGGTGTACGGCCAGTGTAGGAGATCGCTCCCCACACCATGATGCCGGGTGTTGGCCCTGTGTGCCTCGGTCGTATGCAGTCCTGATTGTGGCGCTCACCTGCACTGCGCCAAACACGCATACGACCATCATTGGCACCAAGGCAGAAGCGACTCTCATCGCTGAAGACGACACGTCTCCATTCGTCCCTCCATTCACGCCTGTCGTGACACCACTGGAGGCGGGCTGCACGATGTTGGGGCGTGAGCGGAAGACGGCCTAACGGAGTGCGGGACCGTAGCCCAGCTTCATGGAGACGGTTGCGAATGGTCCTCGCCGATACCCCAGGAGCAACAGTGTCCCTAATTTGCTGGGAAGTGGCGGTGCGGTCCCCTACGGCACTGCGTAGGATCCTACGGTCTTGGCGTGCATCCGTGCGTCGCTGCGGTCAGGTCCCAGGTCGACGGGCACGTGCACCTTCCGCCGACCACTGGCGACAACATCGATGTACTGTGGAGACCTCACGACCCACGTGTTGAGCAATTCGGCGGTACGTCCACCCGGCCTCCCGCATGCCCACTATACGCCCTCGCTCAAAGTCCGTCAACTGCACATACGGTTCACGTCCACGCTGTCGCGGCATGCTACCAGTGTTAAAGACTGCGATGGAGCTCCGTATGCCACGGCAAACTGGCTGACACTGACGGCGGCGGTGCACAAATGCTGCGCAGCTAGCGCCATTCGACGGCCAACACCGCTGTTCCTGGTGTGTCCGCTGTGCCGTGCGTGTGATCATTGCTTGTACAGCCCTCTCGCAGTGTCCGGAGCAAGTATGGTGGGTCTGACACACCGGTGTCAATGTGTTCTTTTTTCCATTTCCAGGAGTGTATTTTAGTTGTGACAAACCTTTTATAATGTGCTTTTTTTATCCACATGTCAATTTAGCGTGATGTCTACCTTAAAATAAACACGTTTCATAACAAAAAGATTTTTGAAGACCTGATGATGACAGCGAAATCTGTCGAAAGCTGATGTTTGACATAAAGAAATATTTGTGCGATCCTGGATCGAGAAAGTTTTTAACAAGTAAAACAGATCGGTCCTTCTGTCTTCTCGAAATGAGAAAATTCAATAACACTTCAAAATTAATAATTCTGTTCTAGGCACACACGCATACCGCACCACCGCCACTCCCACATAATCCGCGGACCTTGCCGAGGTGCGGTGGCTAGGATGTCTCAACTACATAGGTAACCGGATCTGTGGAGAGGCCAGTCTATGTCCCTAAAGACGAACAGCAGATTTTCCAGCAGTTCCACGGGCAACAATCTGGATGATTTACTTTCCTGGAACTGCCGTTGTGCTGCTGCGGACTGATGAAATCTTGGGAAAGCTACTGCAATTACTCATCCTTAGAGTATGTAGCTCTAATGCATAGTTTAATGATGAGGGCATCATCTTGGATAAAATACTCTGATGGTAAAATAGGTCCCAATTCGGAACTTTGGGCGGGAACCACTCCGGAGTATGTCGTCATCAAGAAAAAGAAAATTCACATTCTACGGATCGGAATGTTAGGGAATGTAGGGCCCTCTATCGGGTAGATAGGTTAGAGAATTTGAAGAAGAGAGTAACATAGGTTGACATTAACTGTAGTACGAAATAGTGAAGTGTGGTGGCAGGAAAAAAGGGACTTCTCATCTGTTGAACACAGTGTCATAAATAAAGAATCAGATGGGCGTAATGTAGGAGTAGGTTTAACAATGAAAGAAAAGAACACGAATGAGGGTACGCTACTACAAACAGCATAGGTATCAATTTATAGTAGCCAAGATAGATACGAAGCCAACACTCACCACAGAAGTACAATTTTGTATGCTAACTAGCTTCGCAGATGATGAAGAGATCTCACTGTGCGAGTAATCCTCTAATGTTATCATATTATGCCTTGCACTTCGTTATCCGTACAATTTATTGGTTACATTTTCTGTCTTTTCACTAGAAAATCGCTCTAGAGCCGAAATCGCGACAGTGAAATAAATGAATAATAAAAACTTACTCAAAAATTGCGGCAATGATTTCATTCCAAACGTACACTCCTGGAAATTGAAATAAGAACACCGTGAATTCATTGTCCCAGGAAGGGGAAACTTTATTGACACATTCCTGGGGTCAGATACATCACATGATCACAATGACAGAACCACAGGCACATAGACACAGGCAACAGAGCATGCACAATGTCGGTACTAGTACAGTGTATATCCACTTTTCGCAGCAATGCAGGCTGCTATTCTCCCATGGAGACGATCGTAGAGATGCTGGATGTAGTCCTGTGGAACGGCTTGCCATGCCATTTCCACCTGGCGCCTCAGTTGGACCAGCGTTCGTGCTGGACGTGCAGACCGCGTGAGACGACGCTTCATCCAGTCCCAAACATGCTCAATGGGGGACAGATCCGGAGATCTTGCTGGCCAGGGTAGTTGACTTACACCTTCTAGAGCACGTTGGGTGGCACGGGATACATGCGGACGTGCATTGTCCTGTTGGAACAGCAAGTTCCCTTGCCGGTCTAGGAATGGTAGAACGATGGGTTCGATGACGGTTTGGATGTACCGTGCACTATTCAGTGTCCCCTCGACGATCACCAGTGGTGTACGGCCAGTGTAGGAGATCGCTCCCCACACCATGATGCCGGGTGTTGGCCCTGTGTGCCTCGGTCGTATGCAGTCCTGATTGTGGCGCTCACCTGCACGGCGCCAAACACGCATACGACCATCATTGGCACCAAGGCAGAAGCGACTCTCATCGCTGAAGACGACACGTCTCCATTCGTCCCTCCATTCACGCCTGTCGCGACACCACTGGAGGCGGGCTGCACGATGTTGGGGCGTGAGCGGAAGACGGCCTAACGGTGTGCGGGACCGTAGCCCAGCTTCATGGAGACGGTTGCGAATGGTCCTCGCCGATACCCCAGGAGCAACAGTGTCCCTAATTTGCTGGGAAGTGGTGGTGCGGTCCCCTACAGCACTGCGTGGGATCCTACGGTCTTGGCGTGCATCCGTGCGTCGCTGCGGTCCAGTCCCAGGTCGACGGGCACGTGCACCTTCCGCCGACCACTGGCGACAACATCGATGTACTGTGGAGACCTCACGCCCCACGTGTTGAGCAATTCGGCGGTACGTCCACCCGGCCTCCCGCATGCCCACTATACGCCCTCGCTCAAAGTCCGTCAACTGCACATACGGTTCACGTCCACGCTGTCGCGGCATGCTACCAGTGTTAAAGACTGCGATGGAGCTCCGTATGCCACGGCAAACTGGCTGACACTGACGGCGGCGGTGCACAAATGCTGCGCAGCTAGCGCCATTCGACGGCCAACACCGCGGTTTCTGGTGTGTCTGCTGTGCCGTGCGTGTGATCATTGCTTGTACAGTCCTCTCGCAGTGTCCGGAGCAAGTATGGTGGGTCTGACACACCGGTGTCAATGTGTTCTTTTTTCCATTTCCAGGAGTGTATATTATGACTGTCGTTACCAACCAATGGAAAACCATAAATTTCAGTGATAGGCAGTATTTTCTGAGGGTATTTGTACAGAGTGTAGCTTTTTATTGATGTGAAACGTGTTTGATAAGCAGTTCAGACACGAAAAGAATAGATGCTTTTGAAATGTGGTGATACGGAAGAATGATAAAGATTAAACTGATAGATAGAATAACAAACGAGAAGTACTGAATATACACTGAAGCGCAAAAGGCATGTGTATTCAAATACAGAGATATGTGAACAGGCAGAATACGGCACTGCGATCGGCAACGTCTATGTCTGGCGCAATTGTTAGATCGGTTACAGCTGCTACAATGGCAGAGTGTCAAGATTTAAATGAGTTTCATCGTGGTGTTATAATCGATGCACGAGCGATGGGAAGCAGCATCTCCGACGTAGCCATGAAGTGTGGATTTTCCCGTAATATTATTTCACGAGTGTACCGTCAGTATTAGGAGTCTGGTAAAACATCAAATCTCTGACATCACTGCAGCCGGATAAAGATCCTGCAAGAACGGGACCAACGACGACTGAAGGGGATATTTCAACTTGACAGAAGTGCATCCCTTCCGCACATTCCTGCAGATTTCAATGCTGTGCCATCAACAACTGTCAGAGTCCAAACCGTTCAACGAAACATCATAGATATGTGCTTTCAGAGCCGAAAGTCCTTTCATGAACCCTTCATAAATGGACAACACAAAGCTTTACGCATAGACTGACATTGGACTGTTGATGACTGGAAACATGTCACCTTGTCGCACGAGTCCCGTTTCTAATTGTATCGAGCGGATGGGCGTGTACGGGTATGGAGACAGCCTCATGAATCAATGGACCTTGCATGTCAGCAGGGGACTGTTCAAGCTGGCGGAGTCTCTGTAATGGTGTGGGGAGTGTGCAGTTGGAGTGATATGGGACCCCCAGATACGTCTAGATACGGCTCTGACAGGTGACACGTACGTAAGTATCCTGTCTGATCATTTGCATCAAGTCATGTCCATTGTGCATACCGACAGACTAGGGCAATTCCAGCAGGGCAATGCGACACCCCACACATCCAGAATTTTACTCTGGTAATACAGGACAGTTTTTGCATGGAGTCTCTTAATATATGAAACAAATAATGCCAGTGATTCCTAGGACCGAAAAGCACGCAGCACTGTTATCGGGTTACATGCTACTGCGCTACAGGACGGGCAGTATTTGTATCACTGGAGAAGCTCAAAACATTTTCTGTGAGATGCATCGCATACGTGTCAGACCCTCAGCATGGATCAGTGAAGCCGCTCGGTAATACCTGGGTGTCGCCCAACACCTGTACTGTTCCAGGCAGCTAATGTCGCTGCCAGAGTGGTGTATATCTCATTTTTCATGTTTTCACAAGCAAAAGTCTAGAGAGTTTAAGTAGGGGACAGAGCATGCCAGTGCATTGACCAAATGGGATGTTGTGTGGTTAACGTGACTGATCTGTGGTTTACACAGTGAAATACGTTTGTTTTGTCTTCAGAACATGTGCATCGCCGAAGGAGGTTGTGGCAGGGAGGCAAGGTATCATATTTTGTGTAACACCTGTGGGATATGTTCGCAGAAACTTTTTGTCTTATTTTGATGCTAGGAACCAATCACCTAATTGTCGTTTCCTGAGATACACTCTATACATAGCTTTCTGCAGTCTTATTTTATTTTTAGTATGTCATAATTAGTTTCGATACTGATCTCACATTCAGAAAGACACAGGATGATACCGTGATTCTGTTACAAACTTTCAGGAACGACGGACAAGGGCAAATGTATCAATTTGAGGTACGTGCCCCTGGTCCAGAAACGGCCGTATCAAAATTTATAAGCGAAAATCGTTGTGACACCTCTAACGGCGGACCTCATCTACTGCAAGCTCTTTGCTTTCCATATTTTGGGAGGAGGTAGTACAGACCAAAAGCAAGAAAGAAAATGTCTAGTAAACATGTGCTTTAAAATGCATACCTTAAGTACTGTGAGCGCTTGTTCTGAAGAAGAAAAGTGTTTCACAATAGCGAAGATGAACGAGTGTTCATAGCTCTTAAAGAACGCACTTTAGAGCCCTTGTTTACTGAACATTTCTTCTTATTTTGGTCGATGTTACCGTCTCTAAAAAATACGGAAAGTAAAGAGCTTGCAGTAGAAGAGGTCCAGTGTCAGAGATATCAGGATGATTTTCACTCATAACTTTCGACTCTGTCGTTTTCATACCAGTGTCTCTTACCTCAAATGCATACATTCACCATCTCCCATCACCCGTGAAAGTTTCTGACATCATGGAATCACTCTGTATTAGTAAGAAACGGACAACTCACTATACTGCTCCTTGCAATTAATTTGCCGAATACTAGAGGTCTATTAAGATCCATTTTTATAAATTAGAATTTATTTTCTAATCTAATTTCGATGAGATCTCAAGGATAGACTACAGACGATCGGGACTAGAAAGTCATTTGGACGTGTTAAAATTTAAAGACACTTTGCATAAAATAGAGTGATTACCAGGAAAACAAACATATGCTTCTTGGCATGTTTTTGAAGATTTACGAAAGAAGAGTGTATGATCTGGACATGAATAAGTGGAAACGGAAGTTGTGGAATATAAAAAATGTAGATGCTATAGTTTTTCTGTACCAATTTCCTAACAATTAGCTAAGATCGAACTTGAGAGCTGGAATTACTGCAGTAGAGTCTATTAACAACAACCAATTGAGCGTTTGCATTAGTTATTACTTTGCAACGAGCTTAACTGTTGGGAAAAAAAAGGATTTAAAATTTCTAAGATTGTTTGAAACTCTTCTGCTTTGTGTAACATTCTTCCTGTTTCCATAAAATTTAGAGGCTTTCATTGTGTGCACCTCGCTTCGTCCCGTTGGAAAAGAGATCGGTTGGCCGCCAATAGCGCGTCCATGCAAGTTGCGATACAAATCATTCCTGTATTGGAAAATGTGTTAGCGTTCGAAACCACAGCATATATTCCATCAGTCAGTAGGCTCTTCTAACGTTACTGCAGCTTACTGGTGCCATTTGGCGTTTTATTCATCCAATTTCTATGTTACTTCTCCATGATCTCATACTTAGCGCTTACAATTAATTATTTGCCGGATTAGAAACTGCAAACTACTCTAATTACAATCTTTTATCCGCGGGTACCTATTTCCTATGCTCCAAACGCTACAGCCTCCTGTGCAGTGTAATGAAGTACTGCTGCTAGCCGACGATCTTGCTTCGTTGAATACATCGGTTCTTGTCAGATCACAGACGTTAAGCAACGTCGACTGTACATGGATGGGTTACCGCATGGGTGGCTACATGCTACTGGTTGCTTTCCCTTTCCCGTATGGCACAGAGGAGGAGAGGTGGTAGCGTAAAGTTCCTGACCACTAGTCTCTGCTCCAGTGTCCTGGGTTCAGTTCCAAACATCTCCGCAGTGTCTCATGAAGTGACATTGTTGATGGTGATCTGTCCGTGAAACGACGTTAAGGTGGCGGCCCCATTGTGCTATTCGAGAGGAGTAGTTTATTTGCTGCCACCGGCTTTTACCTAACCCAGTGCCTTATCATTATCCAGCACAAACGTGGCGCCACAGTAGACACACTCATTACCTACACTTAACATATACACTTATACACACATCTCGCACACTTCGTGAAGGAAAGGGGCCAGTGTGCGCGAAGCATGAGAATAACCTTTCCAATTAAGCGGCTGAAGCTGCCGTTCGTGGTTTCCCAGCCTACAATGTCATTCGACTTTACTTTTAACAGCCGCCTGTGGAAGGCGTGATGTACAACGGCTTAGCTACAACCTAATTATTCTCTGTTGAATAACTCTATAATTGTGAAGGGAAAAATTTAAAATTTCTAAGACTGTATGAAACTGCTTAAGTCATCTTTGCATCACTTTAAATTTATATTATATCTATAACATTTCACTCTGTGCATCTACGTTTCCCTCGTTGAAGAGTTTCTCTCCTCCCCCCCCCCCTCCCTCCCTCTCCTCTCTCTCTCTCTCTCTCTCTCTCTCTCTCTCTCTCTCTCTCTCTCTCTCTCTCTAAGAGATTCCACGCCGTTGTGAACCACCCTGACAGCATAAAGCTCTATGCCTACTAGGTGATGTCAAACGAAGCTTTGAAAGTGTAATCTTGTAATCTAGAGCTATGCTCTGCTCCTAGACTCCACACCGAAGTACTGACTGTAAGCATGCTCGCACATCCCTCCTTCCACTCCATTCCTACCCTATACACACACAAACATCTTCATGAGAAATAAACAACATCTACTCTTATATTACTCTCATAGGAAACCATATAGTCATTTTAATCTCAAATACCAAAAAGCGTTAATGTTATGTTACTAATAGCTGGAGACAGGTAGAACAATAACAAATATATTGGTTTTGAAATAAAGGTGGACACCGTTTTTATTGGTCTTAGTAAGCGGCCACCTTAGCCAACTTTATTCGCTGCGCCCAGATTGCAATGTGTCAAGCACAACAGGTTCTTATGTTGAAAGCAGTCTCATGAAATCGCTCTCGCGAATTGCGGCAGGCCGCAGGTAAAAGGCAACCTCAATCGCGGAAAGAAAAATGTAACGACTTCATTCATATTAATACGAACTTTTCTATCCCAACAGATTCTGTACTGCAATTCACTATAAAATCCAACATTGAACGATTTTTTTTTTTTTTTTTTTTTTTTGAAATGGATGAACTGAATGCTTTAGTCGGGAAGGTACTGACGCGACACCATAACTTCTCTCCTCCTCCCCCAACATTTTTCTAATACCAGGTGGCTCAAAATGCAGAAGCAACAGAGCTAGGTTTATCTTGTTTTTCCTGTAAAAACAGCAGCTTAATCAGCATTATTGTCGTTAACCCCTAAAACATTATTATTTCTTTTTAATTTCTACAGTCTTACATTCAATCCCTACTAATTGGTATAGCTTGGTTAGTAGACGCACTGGTTCATTGTAGAGAGCGGCTTTTATTATTTTTTTTATCAAACTGGGACAAACTTGTCAAACGGCTTTATTTGGGATAAGAGAGCCAGTTTCTTCGTTTCGCCAATCTACCCTTTGAAAACAATGTAAGAAAGAGCCGCTGCGAGACTGGGAAGTAATGAACGTCTAAAAGAGTTATTATACATGATTTCCTGTTAACTATATTTTTCACAGACACCATTCAATTTAAGGCTGCGCAGATAATTCTGAAACGGATAAACGTTTTAAAGTACGACAGTTCTTACTTATAAGTGACTCGTTTCAACAGGTCTTCAGACCTTCGAAAATATTTTTATGTTTACACCGATCCCTTCATTAGGAACTGATATGATGTTGCTGATTGAGAGCTTCTTACTCTCTGAAATATTAAGTGTTAACTATTTTGATAGTTAACGTTGTCTCTGCCTTCTTCAAACAGGTTATGAGGTAGAGAAAGGAACAGCGCTTGGACTATATTTTGGAAAACCGAGGTTCAAACACCCCAGCCTTACTGCCCATGAAAACGTTGTATGACTACACCCATGAAAACTGGCACGTGTGGTTTCAGACCATCTTTATAGCTGAGGACATTAATAGTATTTCCCCTAGTACCAATGGAGGTGAGAAGTTTTCAAGATGAACCACGTTATGTCCATAACACAACAGCACCACCACTGGCCAGTTCCAGCAGAGTCGCTATGCTCACACATGGAGCCTTTTTCCTCTCCAGACAAAACTACGTCGGAGAATCATTATCGAACTTGTAACGTAGCGATAGCAACAAAGGTACACTTTTTAGAAAGTAATTTCACTTGACATACCTATTTCAGTAGTAGTAGAGCCATCTGTAGTTGCTCCTGTAACCCCTATCTTTATTTATTATTTAACTTTGAAATATAGCCTGAAATGTCAGTATGGTGTAAAACCAATTTATACAAACTTCGCGCCACTATATAGAAACTATGTAAAGTATGCGAGCTCAACTCGAATGATGAGGCAGGCACAATCGTTGCAGAAGTGGACCATTGAACCGTTAGAACAACCAGCACGCTAGACAAAACGTCATACAGTCGTTTTCAGTTTTTGAAACTAAAAGGCGTGCTGTTGCGTACTGGAAAGTAATTAGTGATTGATAACTACATTTCGTTAAGGTTATTAATTGCGGAGTAAGCACGAAGCACCGTGCGCATCACGTGAAAGTGTCATAAAAGAGAACTAAAGACACCTGGTAGGCACAGAGTACAGCTCAGTACGGTAACTCGTCTGCAATTCTGGTACACATTCAGGGCCTTGTTCAGAAACGTAAGTAACTGAACAAACGCATAAATTTATGAAAGGGTATAGGCATGTTAGCTGTCTCGAATAAACCGTGTTACGATTTTTCTAGTCGCGTTTCACAGTCTACGTTCCTAAGTGCTAAATGTTAATTTCGTTTATAGGCAAAGTTTCAGAAATATTAGAGTCCGGAATATAATCAGCATTATTATTGAATTTTAAAGCTCCTATTAAAAACCCATAAACTGATAGCAGTCATTTATAAGCTTAAATTTCTCACACCGCCATGGGACCGTAGACTCTACTACGTGACAAATTTCAGCTTGAAAAAACTGTGGTCTAAGCTGCCTGACAAACAGACAGACAGACAAACTGACGGACAACAAAGTGAGCCTGTCAGGTCCGTTTGTTACCGACTGAGGTATGGAGCACTAAAAAGTTAAGATTAAAATGTTTTGATGATTTATTCCGAAAACGGTCCTAAGATTAAATTTGATGGACAGTTCCTCCGGTATATTAGAACATTACTCAAATTACACTACGAAATCAAATGAACGCATTTTAACTGCAATAAAGTTATTCCCTGAAGTTATAACACGTCTTCTCTTCGTATTCTTCTTTCTTGCCTGCGTTTTACACATAATTCTTCTCGTCAATTCTGCGATTTCTTATATTATCGGCCGACGATTTCTTATATTATCGGCCAACTTAATTTTCAGTATCATTCAGTAACACCACATCTGGAAGGCTTCAGGACTCTCCCTTATGGTTTCCCCACAGTCCATGATTCATTTGCAATCCTCTGCTCTAAACGTACATTCTCAGAAATTTCTTCATAAGTGAAATTGTTTGACGCTACTACTCGAATAAAACTTTTAGCCAGAAATGCCCTCGTTGCCAGCGCTAATCTCATATCCTCCATGCTGTGTCCATCAGGTGTTATTTTCTTTCCAAGGCAGCAAAATTCCTTCAGTTTATGCACTGCGTCACCTCCCAAAATGTCGTTGTTGTTGTGGTCTTCAGTCCTGAGACTGGTTTGATGCAGCTCTCCATGCTACTCTATAGTGTGCAAGCTTCTTCATCTCCCAGCACCTACTGCAACTTACATCCTTTTGAATCTGTTTAGTGTATTCATCTCTTGGTCTCCCTCTACGAGTTTTACCTTCCACGGTGCCCTCCAATACCAAATTGGTGATCCCTCGATGCCTCAGAATATAACTTACCAACCGGTCCCTTCTTCTAGTTGAGTTGTGTTACAAATTTCTCTTCTCTCCAATTCTATTCAATACCTCCTCATTAGTTATGTGATCTACGCATCTAATCTTCAGAATTCTTCTGTAGCATCACATTTCGAAAGCTTCTATAATCTTCTTGTTCAAACTATTTATCGTCCACGTTACACTTCCATACATGGCTACACTCCATACAAATACTTTCAGAAACGACTTCCTGACACTTAACTCTATACTCGATGTTAACAAATTTCTCTTCTTCACAAACGCTTTCCTTGCCATTGCCAGTCTACATTTTATATCCTCTTTTCTTCGACCATCATCAGTTATTTTGCTCCCCAAATAGCAAAACTCATTTATTACTTTAAGCGTCTCATTTCCTAATTTAATTCCCGCAGCATCACCCGATTTAATTCGACTACATTCCATTATCCACGTTTTACTTTTGTTGATGTTCATCTTATATCCTCCTTTCAAGACACTGTCCATTCCGTTCAGCTGCTCTTCCAGGTCCTTTGCTGTCTCTGACGGTATTACAATGTCATCGGCGAACCTCAAAGTTTTTATTTCTTCTCCACGGATTTTAATTCCTATTCAGAACTTTTCTTTTGTTTCTTTTACAGCTTGCTAGATATACAGATTGAATAACGTCGGGGACAGGCAACAACCCTGTCTCACCCCCTTCCCAACCACTGCTTCCATTTTATGCCACTCGAATCTTATAACTGCCTTCTGGTTTCTGTACAAATTGTAAATAGCCTTTCGTTTCCTGTATTTTACCCATGGCACCTTCAGAATTTGAAAGAGAGTATTCCAGTCAACATTGTCAAAAGCTTTCTCTAAGTCTACAAATGCTAGAAACGTGGGTTTGCCTTTCCTTAGTCTATTTTCTGAGATAGTCGTAGGATCAGTATTGCCTCACGTGTTCCAACATTCCTACGGAATCCAAACTGATATTCCACAAGGTCGGCTTCTACCAGTTTTTCCATTCGTCTGTAAAGAATTCGTGTTAGTGTTTTGCTGCCGTGGCTTATTAAACTGATAGTTTGGTAATTTTCACATCTGTGAACATCTGCTTTCTTTGGGATTGTAATTATTATATTCTTCTTGAAGTCTAAGGGTATTTCGCCTGTCTCATACATCTTGCTTATTAGATGGTAGAGTTTTATTAGGCCTGGCTTTCCCGAGGGTGTCAGTAGTTCTAATGGAATGTTGTCTACTCCCGCGGCCTTGTTTCGACTTTGGTCTTTCAGTGCTCTGTCAAACTCTTCACGCATTATCGTATCTCCCATTTCATCTTCATCTACATCCTCTTTCGTTTCCATAATATTGTCCTCAAGTACATCGCCCTTGTATAGATACTCTATACACTCCTTCCACCTTTCTGCTTTCTCTTCTTTGCTTAGAACTGGGTTTCCATCTGAGCTCTTGATATTTATGCAAGTGGTTCTCTTTTCTCCAACGGTCTCTTTAATTTTCCTGTCGGCAGTATCTATCTTACCCGTAGTGATATGTGTGTCTACGTCCTTACATTTGTCCTCTAATCATCCCTGCTTAGCCATTTTGCACCTACTGTCGATCTCATTTTTTAGACGTTTGTATTCCTTTTTGCCTGCTTCATTTACTTCATTTTTGTATTTTCTCCTTTCATCAATTAAATTCAATATCTCTTCTGCTACCCAAGGATTTCTATTAGCCCTCGTCTTTTTACCTACGTGATCCTCTGCTGCCTTCACTATTTCATCTCTCAAAGCTACTCATTCTTCTTCTACTGTATTTCTTTCCCCCATTCTTGTCAATCGTTCCCCAATTCTCTCCCTGAAACTCTCTACGACCTCTGGTTCTTTCAGTTTATCCAGTTCCCATGTCCTCAAATTCCCACCTTTTTGCAGTTTCTTCAGTTTTAATCTACAGTTCACAACCAATAAATTGTAGTCAGAGTCCACATCTGCCCCTGGAAATGTCTTACAATTTAAAACCTGGTTCCTGAATTTCTGTCTTACCATTATATAATCTATATGAAACCTTCTAGTATCTTCAGGCTTCTTCCATGTATACAACCTTCTTTCATGATTCTTGAACCAAGTGTCAGCTATGATTAAGTTATGCTCTGTGCAAAAAAAACTACCAGACGGCTTCCTCTTTCATTCCTTCCTCCCATTCCATATTCACCTACTACGTTTCCTTCTCTTCCTTTTCCTACTATTGGGTTCCAGTCACCCATGACTATTAAATTTTCGTCTCCCTTCACTATCTGAATAATTTATTTTATCTCATCATACATTTCATCAATCTCTTCGTCATCTGCGGAGCTAGTTAGCATATAAACTTATTCTACTGTGGCAGGCGTGGACTTCGTATGTATCTTGACCACAATAATACGTTCACTATGCTGTTTGTAGTAGCTTACCCCCATTCTTATTTTCCTATTCATTATTAAATCTACTCTTCTGTTACCCCTATTTGATTTTGTATTTATAACCCTGTATTCACCTGACCAGAATTCTTGTTCCTCCTGCCACCGAACTTCACTAATTCCCACTATATCTAACTTTAAACTATCCATTTCCCTTTTTATATTTTCTAACCTAACTGCCCGATTAAGGGTCCTGACATTCCACACTTCGATCCGTAGAACTCCCAAAATACGCTGATATAATGGTGTAAAATTTCGTAAGACGTCCGAAGATAGCTTTCTTTTCAAGTTTCCACATGACAGTCTGTAATGTCTCTTGTAGCGGTCTCTCCGCAATATTTTCAGAAATTTTATAAATTATATAACTCGGTACATATCTCGAAATATCTCTTCTTATCTTACCGATTATCAATGCAAAGTAGTTTCAAGCCCAATTATTCCTTGGAGCGTCCATTTACTCCATGGAATAGCTTCTCTGATATCTATGTTTTCTCTTATGAAAAGAATGAAGGAATGCTTGCCGATTAGTCGTGGAAGAAGGAGGATGTATATGTGTGTATTGTTGAGCTAGTCGCCATCTTGATGAGATTCTGTATGAGAAGGAATTTAATACATGAACTAAACTAAAGTAAGTGTGTTCGCGTATTATTTAACTGATTATTATTGGCAGTGTCTGCTTACTACGCTGTGTTGCACGGGATCAGTGGGGAACGTCTGATATACACTGGACGAACCTGCCGTTTTGTATGCTCAAGATATCCAGTTACTTCAAATAAATAGGCTGACACGGTCTTACCAGCAGATCTCCGGTCTTCCCCATGTGATCATCGAAAGTTAATAATTATTACAAATGTTTCCAGGAGATCGACTGACAATTTTCATCTCACCGAGACTTCGAAATTGCTTCACTGCCTTATGGAATTTACGTTAAGCTCAGTTTAATCAGGATAGAACAGTATTGAACTGTGTGAATGTGATAAGCCTGCTTTGTGAATGAAAATTCCCTTAACATACTCATGTTTTTACTATCCTGATCAGTGAAGCTAAATCAGGCCGGTGTGAGAGAAGTTTTTGAATTTTAGATTCCACAACAAAAATATTAAATTTGGCGACTGTGACAGGACGTTGGTCCTGCAATCTTTAAATTTTAGATTCCACAAAAAATATTAAATTTGGCTTCACTGTGACAGGACACATTTTTGAGCATTACTTAAACATTGTGTGAATTTTATGTTGCATGTGCACGAGAGAAAAGAAGACGAGGCCTGTTCCAGAAGTCACAATTTCGCCACAACCTACGAGAACGTCGTTCAGGCCAGACAATATACAATTAAATTTTTGTAGATAGAAATTTAGAATAACTATTTAAATGTCTATCGGTTTGAATCAGATTGATTAAGTGAATGTTGGGTTGAACTTTAGACAGGAAGTTTTTATTATAAGTGAGTATTATGCAAAGTTTAGGTCAGTGACATTATTAACTCAGATGCGAGTGACTTTATATATTTGTTGTTCTGTGTATTAATGGTTCTTACTAGGGCGGCTTATAAAATGGCAATGCAACAGCAGAGCGAATCACAACAGCCCTCAGCTGTTTCTGAGGTTAGTGAAACATTAAACGCTAGCTTAACCGAAGTAGTGCCTAGCGGCAGCATTAGTCAGGCCCCACAACAAAGCTTAAGTGTTTCGATGTCATCTGAGCAGGACGAAATAAACCCATTGTCTGTAATCATGCAGCAGTTAACGCTGTTAGCCAAAAATGTAACAGGCTTAACTAAAGCGCAAATAGAGACTAAAAGGGAATTGAATGAACAATTAGCAGCCAATCAAGTGAAAGTCCAGGGGCAATTAGAAGCTAATCAAGCAGAATTAAATAATAAATTAGTAGAGAGTTTTCAGAAACTTGATGATAAATTAAATAAAACTGAGGAAGAATTGAAAATTCAAATTGAAAAGACAGAATTAAAATTAGCTGCTCAAATTGAGCAAGTCACTCAGCAGTGTAATGAAAATGCGAAGATGTTACGCCTAGAGCTAACCAAGTATGTTGCTACTAAGCTTGATACTATTAAAGAGCAGGTCGAGTCAATCCCACAGATAGTTCAAGCACAAGAACAGATGCAATGTTCTATGGCGGTAATTCTGGTATTAGTTGAAGTTTAAGATGAATTAAAGCAACAAGCAAATGAGATGTCAGCAGATATGCAGGATTTGAGACAATCACAAGACAAGATCCCGAAGGACATCCAAAATTTGGATAAAACCATAAATAACATAGAGACAAGACGAGGTTGATCATAAGGTAAACATTCTCGCGGGAAAATTCTCGCTGTTAAGTTTGGAAAGGCAAAGCATTTGTTCAGACAATATTGAACATACGGTCAGAGCAGCTATAGAATTTCAACAATGGCAAGAAAACATTGAGAGATACTTAAATCTATATTTAAATCTATCAAACATTGAGAGATAATCAAACATTGAGAGATACTTAAATGTAGTGAACCCACAACAAGATCTATCAATGATCGAAACACTTAAAGCTTTGTTGTGGGGCCCGACCAATGCTGCCGCCAGGCACTGCCTCGGTCAAGCTAGCGTCTAATGCTTCACTAACCTCAGAAACAGCTGAGGGCTGTTGTGATTCGCTCTGCTGTTGCATTGCCATTTTATAAGCCGCCCTAGTAAGAACCATTAATACACAGAACACTCGCATCTGAGTTAATAATGTCACTGACCTAAACTCTGCATAATACTCACTTATAATAAACACTTCCTGTCTAAAGTTCAATCCAACATTCACTTAATCAATCTGATTCAAACCGATAGACATTTAAATAGTTATTCTAAATTTCTATCTACAAAAATTTAATTGTATATTGTCTGGCCTGAACGACGTTCTCGTAGGTTGTGGCGAAATTGTGACTTCTGGAACAGGCCTGGTCTTCTTTTCTCTCGTGCACATGCAACATAAAATTCACACATGTTTAAGTAATGCTCAAGAATGTGTCCTGTCACAGTGAAGCAAATAACACAACCAGTCATCAACAACAACCAGTCATAACAGAAGTAGTAGATGATTCAAGAGAAAATAATAATCGACATTTAAACTGAAGAGGGCCGCTTTATGCTCCGTAAAGTCGGCCGGGGAATACAAAAGGGGCAAACCTGTTTTAAACGAAATTAATTCCGTGGCAATGTTGAGATATAATGAAGGCGAATTAATGACAGATGAATTGACGAGAGACTTAGAGGCCTGTGTAGTCGAAGATAAAAGGGTTCCTGTGTCTGAGATCATCACAAAAGTGGGAGGAATTTTAACCAATATTGTATTGTACACAGCTTCATCTACAGACGTAGTATCCGGAACTTTGTTTCGCAGAATTAGTAAAAATAAGAAAATCCCTGTCCTACCAGTACAAAATTGCCGAGTTATAGGTGCAGTGGGAGCAAAATCCCGGAACGTCAAGATACAAACGCTTATAGAGATAAAATTGGGAAATGTAGCTAAACAATGCACATTCCTTGTAGAGGAAAAGTTAGTAGATTGTATTCTTGGCATTGGAACTTTGCAATCCTGCAATTGCAAGTTGGACTTGGTAGAAGGAAAGGTGCATTTTAAAACCGAAGATCAATTTGTTACACTGATCTTACTGAGAAAGGAGGCAGTGTATGAGCGATATTTCCGTGGTGCTGCTGTCCAGTTGATTTGTGCTGAAAATAATGATATGTACCGACTACCGATCAAGTCAATTCACGTAGAGGATTTCAGGCAAACAGTCGAACAGAAGATTGCTGAGTCAGATTGCCTAACGGATAGTCAGAGGGAACAATTATTCAATATATTAACAGAATATGAGTCAGTTTTCGATGAAAAGCCCGGAATTATTAGAGGATATGTTTGTACATTACAGATTAAGCCCCATAAGACATTTTGCCGCACACAGTAACCCATTCTCTGGCGATTAAAACAACCAGTTCAGGAAGAGATATAAAAAATGTTAAACTGGAATCTTATTGAACCGTTGAACAGCCCATATTGTTCTCCGTTGCTTGTTGTACCAAAGCTAGGAGGAAAAGTTCGATTGGTATTAGATGCAAGGGACATTAACAAAATTATAGTACCTGTGCGCACACATCCGGAGAACATCGATGAGTTAATATAGAAATTTCAAGATGTATCCTATTTAACCAGTATTGATTTGAGAAGTTAGACAATGACTCAAGAAATATACTGCTTTTATACAGGGTGAGTCAACTAACGTTACCGCTGGATATATTTCGTAAACCACATCAAATACTGACAAACCGATTCCACAGACCGAACGTGAGGAGAGGAGCTAGTGTAATTGTTTAATACAAACCATACAAAAATGAACGGAAGTATGTTTTTTAACACAAACCTACGTTTTTTTAAATGGAACCACGTTAGTTTTGTTAGCACATATGAACATATAAACAAATACGTAATCAGTGCCGTTTGTTGCATTGTAAAATGTTAATTACGTCCGGAGATATTGTAACCTAAAGTTGACGCTTGAAACCTCCGACGTTCAGTTGCGTGTTGTAACAAACACGGGCATAAATTGGCCAGCCCGTTCTCCTGATCTTACACCTCTGGACTTCTTTCTGTGGGGTACGTTAAAGGATAATGTGTACCGTGGTGTGCCTACAACCCCAGAGGATATGAAACAACGTATTGTGTCCATAGTGCTCAGAGCCATTTGAACAACGTATTGTGGCAGCCTGCGGCGACATTACACCAGATGTACTGCGGCGTGTACGACATTCATTACGCCAGAGATTGGAATTGTGTGCAGCAAATGATGGCCACCACATCGAACATCTATTGGCCTGACATGTCGGGACACACTATTCCACTCCGTAATTGAAAACGGAAACCACGTGTGTACGTGTACCTCACCGCTCATGGTAATGTACTTGTGCGTCAGTGAAAAAGACCAATAAAAAGGTGTTATCATGTGGACGTATTGTGCTGTTCCAGTCTCTTCTGTGCCTAAGGTCCATCACCGTTCCCTTTGGATCCCTACGTAATTCGGTGCTCTCCGATACACACGATCGAACAGCGGAGGAGTGGTACTCAAGCGTCAACTTTAGGTTACAATATCTCCGGATGTAATTAACATTTTACAATGCAACAAACGGCACTGATTACGTATTTGTTTATATGTTCAGATATGCTAACGAAACTAACGGGGTTCCATTTAAAAAAACGTAGGTTTGTGTTAAAAAACATACTTCCGTGCATTTTTTTATGGTTTGTATTAACCAATTACACTAGCCCCTCTCCTCACGTTTGGTCTGTGGAATCGATTCGTCAGTATTTGATGTGGTTTACGAAATATATCCAGCGCTAATGTTAGGTGACTCACCCTGTATATGGAGGGAGAAGCTATCAGTTCAAGGTCGTTCCGTTTGGTCTCAATATCAGCTCTGGAGTTTTTATTTCTGCGTTGGACTATGCCCTAGGACCAGAACTACGTAGTCGAATAATAATTTTTGTGGACTATCTATTAATTGCCTCTGAAACTTGGGAGGAACATGTACAACTTATTAGGAGGATTTTTGCTGTGTTCAAACAAACTGGTATAGCTGCAAATCTAAAAAAATCCCAATTTTCTCTACAGTGCGATAAAAAATTTTCCAACTCCAAGAAACAGAAGACAACGGAAAGGCTTTATAGGCTTGGCTTCATTTTTGCGCCGATTTATTAAAACTCAAGCAATGAACTCTGAAGCACTAAACCGGCTCCTGAGGAAATCTGTACCATGGCAATGGTCTAATGATTGTGAAAAGGCTTTTTGTGAAATTAAGGATCAACTGATAAATACTCCGTTATTATACCTCCCTGATATGAACGTCGGATTCTGTTTAGCCACTGATTCATCAGATGTGGGATTAGGATCTTGTTTATTTCAAATTAGGTACATCGATGGTGTAAAAACCTTTTGTCAAATTGCATGCCGGCCGAAGTGGCCGTGCGGTTCTAGGCGCTGCAGTCTGGAACCGCGAGACCGCTACGGTCGCAGGTTCGAATCCTGCCTCGGGCATGGATGTGTGTGACGTTCTTAAGTTAGTTAGGTTTAACTAGTTCTAAGGTCTAAGGGACTAACGACCTCAGAAGTTGAGTCCCATAGTGCTCAGAGCCATTTGAACCATTTGAACCGTCCAATTGCATTTGCTAGCAGAGTTTTATCCATCTGTGAATGAGCATATACCACTATGGAATTGGAAGCTTTAGCAGTTATTTGGTCTTTGAAAAGGTTTAATTATTATGTATATGGCTCAAGGATAGCCGTTTATTGTAACCACCAATCACTAGCCTTTTTACAAACTTGTAAGTTGCTGCATCCTCGCTTGTCAAGGTGGACGCTGGCGCTGCAAGAATATCAGTTTCAAATTATTCATGTAGCCGGAAAAGAAAATATTATAGCTGACGCGTTGTCAAGATCTCCAGAAGGGATAACACCTGAACTGGATGTAAATAATAAGGCAGAATTTCCAGAGCTTCTTCTTCAAGAAAATAATTACAAGTTATATTATATTCATTTATGTAAGACAATGGCTCAGCTTCAGATGAAGGATCGACGATGGAATGCTATAATACGACAATTCAATCAACAAAATCCTATGGTCAATTTGGAATACAACCGGCTTGTGAATAATATTTAATTTTTTAAATCTGGGAAGGCTGAGAATCCAAAGTGGTGTGTCTGCATACCCGAAGAATATGAAGAACGATTAATTTGGTTTACACATTTGACCTGGGATCATGTTGGTGTTGTAAAGTGTGCTAATAAGATTATATATTATTGTTACTTCCCAAATATTAGGCGAAAAGTGCACAAAGTCATACAGAAATGTGTTCTCTGTCAAAAGGCTAAGCCAGACAACAAGGGAAATAAACTTGCGCTTCACTCAATAATACCTGAAGCACCAAGATCACTTATATCATGTCATATTTGTGGACCACTTCCTAGAGCCAGAGGTGGTGTTAAGTACATTATTGGATTCTGTGATGTGTTTACAAAATATGTTAAACTAAATCCTATAAAATCAGCAACTGCAAGAGCTGCCGCAGTAAAGTTTGTAAATGACTACATTCCTCATGCAGGGATTCCAAAATCTATAATCTCTGACAATGCGAAGATATTTACTGGATATTTATGGAGAAAATTAGTATCACAACTAGGAATAAAACAGACATTTACATCTTGCTATCATCCACAAGAGAATTTAATTGAACGGGTTTTTCGAGAACTAAACAGATTCATGAGAACGTACTGTCATGATAAACAAACTACCTGGATAAACTATTTGACCGAGTTTGAGCAGATTTATAATAATTTACCTCATAGTTCTACAAACTTTACCCCGAATGAACTGATGATCAGAGATAACGAAAGAAACTTTTGGGTAGATAACTTGCCTAAACTCGAGGACACCAAAATGTCATGGGAAGAAAAAATTCGCAATGCTCTCATTAATATTACGGAGAAAGCAAGACAGCGAAAGGAAATCCATGACACAAACATCAAACGGATTCAGACTTTCAATATCGGACAGAAAATTCTTTTAAGAAGACACATCAAGTCATCAAGGTTGAAGAAGACCATCAGAAAATGGAATCTAATTTATACAGGTCCATATATAATAGTTGATATACCGAATCCTGGTGCGTATTTATTAGCATATCCGGATTCTGGAAGAAGAAAAGGATTATTTCCCCATGTAGACCTAGAGAGGTACTTTTAAGGAAAGTGTTTCAAATTAAATGAAAAGTCTGTATGAAGTATTTGGGTGTTGAAAAAAAAAATTGAAGTGCGAAGGAGAGTATGCCTCAGCTACTGTGATAGGTTAAATGACAGCATGCCAAGCATCTGTGATAGTTTAGTGAACAGTAAGCGATTGCTTCTGTGATAGTATAGGAATATTTAGAAAAGAAAGTGGAACTGTAACTATTGCTGCTGTGAAGACTTACGCATTATCTGTCTACACGATGATCACCAAAGACGCTTGTGCGTGTGAAATAATATACATTCAGGGAGTGTTAATCTCCAGTGAGAATAAGTTTACTGAAACTATATGATCGAATACGGCGCTTGCGTGTGAAGTTAGTGTTTGTAAACTGACAGTCAGTTCACAGGAGAACAGATGAACCGCGTTAGGAAATTAGAATCGATTGCTACTGTCCACAGATATAAAGACTCGCTGTTCTTTTTTTTTTTTTTTTTTTTTTGCGCGAGCTAAATTCTATTCAAGAGAATTTAATTAACTAGCTTAGTGTGTGTTTATAAAATTAGAGTTAATAAGAAAGTTCTTCATTGAATTCATAATAATGTGTCATTTTCCAGTTGGATTTGTTTATTGTTATATTGCATTCATATATGTTCATGAGAAAATGCGGCAATCGGAGTATAAAAGAGAAAAATTTGATCGTCAATCAATACTAACAAAGATTAATTTCAGCTGGAGAGGTCATGCAGCAAGACTTAATTAAACGTTCTCTTTCAGAAAAATTTCATTTCAATCATGTATGAGTAAGATATAATTTTTTTGGAAATTGTCTCAAATAATAAAGTTTTTAACATTCTGACATGATATCCACATTCGTACTTGAAACCAAATTAGGAAAGATTCAGATCTACTTCCACCTGGAAAAGCCAACGAAAAAAATAAATAAATAAATAATTAAAACCAGGATTAGAACCTTTCGGCTTATGAAAGAAATTATCCATGTTTTCAAAATTGTTTTCCGATCTGGAGTTGTGATATTGTGCAACTACAGTATCGATTAAGACACCTAGGTGTGGAAAGTATAAGACGAATATATTTTCCCATTCCTCAGATGGGAGATTGGATGGATCAGGTCCATATTTGAGTTCAAAAGGAATCTGGAGAAATTCGACTGACCCTTCTCTTCCAGGAATCTTTAACAGTTGACCATTCCTTAGACGAATTTCGATTGTTTCATGCCACAATCCTGAGTACCTGTTCCTGAGGTTCCTTCTGGTCTCTCAAATCCGTTACGTCTCCTGTCCGGTACGCCAATGCGACGCCTGTCCTCCGTGCCGTGTCCCGTGTTCCTGTTCGATCAGTTTCACCGCAGTTCAGGAAGACATCGATGAAGAAAATTTTTCAGAAGATTGTAAAAAATTTGCATGTGTAAAGATTTTTTTTTTTGCTGTGAGGCAGATTTTATCTTTCCTATGAATTCTAGAATATCTCTCAAATTTCTAAATTATTCTGTCTTTCCTATCATCTGTGATACCTAGTTGGGGTCTAAGCCTTCAGGTTTT
Source organism: Schistocerca serialis cubense (assembly GCF_023864345.2). Taxonomy (NCBI): domain Eukaryota; kingdom Metazoa; phylum Arthropoda; class Insecta; order Orthoptera; family Acrididae; genus Schistocerca; species Schistocerca serialis. Next base: position 127,158,323 of record NC_064638.1, on the reverse strand, counting down.
CCGGGGTTTCCCTGTGAAGGCCAGTTCCTGAATAGGTAGACCTGATTAACAACTATATAAGTCCATCTTCCCTGGATGTGTACGTGGGATGCGGGTATGCCCCAGTACACGTGAAAACAACAACTAGGTATCTAGGTAACAAAGATACCAAATCTCTTTCAATTCTTGTAATAAAAAAAATCAGGAACGTATGTCCCACAAATTCTAACGAGTTAGCTAAGCCAATAGTTAGCTCGCAAAGTGGATACATATCAACTCTGCTCACTGCGAGGGGCGATGTAATGCCTCTTGCAGCGGTCTCTCCGCGATATTTTCAGAAATTTTATAAATTATATAACTCGGTACATATCTCGAAATATCTCTTCTTATCTTACCGATTATCAATGCAAAGTAGTTTCAAGCCCAATTATTCCTTGGAGCGTCCATTTACTCCATGGAATAGCTTCTCTGCTATCTATGTTTTCTCTTACGAAAAGAATGAAGGTATGCTTGCCGATTAGTCGTGGAAGAAGGAGGATGTATATGTATGTATTGTTGAGCTAGTCGCCATCTTGATGAGATTCTGTATGAGAAGGAATTTAATACATGAACTAAACTAAAGTAAGTGTGTTCGCGTATTATTTAACTGATTATTATAGACAGTGTCTGCTTACTACGCTGTGTTGCACGGGATCAGTGGGGAACGTCTGATTTACACTGGACGAACCTGTCGTTTTGTATGCTCAAGGTATCCAGTTACTTCAAATAAATAGGCTAACACGGTCTTACCAGCAGATCTCCGGTCTTCCCCATGTGATCACCGAAACTTAATAATTATTACAAATGTTTCCAGGAGATCGACTGACAATTTTCGTCGCACCGAGACTTCGAAATTGCTTCACTGCCTTATGGAATTTAAGTTAAGCTCAATTTAATCAGGATAGAACAGTATTGAACTGTGTGAATGTGATAAGCCTGCTTTGTGAATGAAAATTCCCTTAACATACGCATGTTTTTTCTATCCTGATCAGTGAAGCTAAATCAGGTCGGTGTGAGAGAGGTTTTTAAATTTTAGATTCCACAAAAAATATTAAAAGTCGCTCTGGACTGGCTCTCCCACGGCCGTCAATAGTTCCAATGGAATATTGTCTACTCCGGGGGCCTTGTTTCGACTCAGGTCTTTCAGTGCTCTGTCAAACTCTTTACGCAGTGTCAAACGATGCCCGCCTTTTTGTCATGTTGCAATCCAAGTGTTTTTAACTACGACAGTAAGTGAGAATTGTAGAACAGTTGAGAAGTTCACTGATTTTGAATTAATGTAAAATGTTTCTTACTAGATTTTATGAAGGACAAACTTTATTTTGAATACAGTTTTCAAACGGAAGTGTTTGGTCTTGGTATATGCCCTTATCAGTAACTCATCCTCCTGCATAAGCTTTTCCAGCGCTCCACTTTTCCAGCATAAGCTACTATTGCATTTTTCGAAATCGTTGGCTAAAAAATTTCCGCTGCATGGCTCCGCTTTTGTACATGGCTCTCCCACTACCTTAATGGTATAGTTAACGAGCTGAAATGTGTCTGCGTGCACACATTTGTATGTTTTTAGTGGAAGGTCATTCTTCTACCGTGCGATAAAAATGGGCCCCTCGTTATTGAAATTATCACGTAAATTGCTATCTGCACAAAAAATTTCATTATGGTTTTCTGTACAATTCTTGGTGAGCTATTCGGAAACGTGAACGTATGTTTTTCGCAATTTGGTAAATACTTCTTTTACAAGATTAAAAGTTCCCAGAGGTATATTGTTTTTTTCTTCGCGAAATGCTGCAAAACTATTCAAATTTTGTAAGGAGAACTCTCCACCTAAAATATATCTACGAAGAACTATAAAAAAATGTTATTTCTCGAAAGTCTGGTGTCAACTTCACAAGACTCACAACGTCCTGCAATAATGCCGATGTCGACATCAGCCCACATAGTTTTGATGGACGGATATGTCAAAATCGAAGCTGCTCTGTTGACGATTGGTTGGCTACCTGAAGACGCGTAGGAAGCATTACCGTGAAGATTCTACACGCTAATATTCCAGTGCGAAATCGATGCATGTCGTATTCCACCGGCTTCTGGCGTCTTCGGATTCATTCAAAATATCGGATAAAACATTTCAATGTGGCAATTTCGACTTCTAATTCGTTATCGGCGACGTCACAATAGTTCACGCTCGGAAGTTTTACTCGAATCTTCAAAATTTGTAATTTTTGACCCGATATTTTCAGTTTTGTAATTCCGACATCGGATTCCTAATATCGACCCAAGAAATCTATAATGAACACACATTTATAAGATTTTATGTCAGTTTTTCTATTATGTCCGGGTTTTGGTGGGAGTTGGCGCACTGCGCCCCGGTCAGAGCGGCAGCGTTAGCGGACGGCCGGCAACCGCGAGGAGATATCGCCGTTTTCTTTGGAGTCCCTGCGCCAGTTATTTTTTAATTTTCAAAAGAACAAAAATGAAAAACATTGAAAATGTCCTTTCCGTGTGTTGTATCTCATAACGAAAGGCTGTCTGTTAGGAAAGATTCATAATCGTGTTTCTGAGGCACTTCTGTTAACTGTGCTGGTTAATTATTCCGAAGGGAGGAAATAAATATTTCTTTGCTGGATCGTTACAATTACACAGCCTCGACTGTAAAGTTTATTTGATAAACCATCTCCCTGTCTTACTTCAAGGTTTAGGAAATGTTAAATGAAATCACGTATTTCGAGTAATTACAAAAAATGAAACAGGCAACTGATTTACGCTGTGACTTCTATCCATACCTATGAAATAGATCGTTAAAATTTTAATCTACACACGGACTCGTAATATGGTGACGACTCATTCACAGAAATAAACTTAACATTTTGTTTCCTATGATCTAACTGCGGGAGAAAAAAAAATGAAACGCCTACACCCATCCTTACGCTCTTATTTATTGTGTAGCTACCAGTTTTGGCGCTTCAACGCGCTGTCTTCAGCCCTTTGTCGATGCTGAAGGGGGCATCAACTAAGGTCTGAAGATGGTCCACTGAAGAACCGAAACTAATAGCTATACAGTAAGTAAGATCATAAGGACGGCTGTAGGCGTTTCGTTTTCTTACAGTAGTGAACGGCCGTGGTCCCCAAGACCTCCAGTCACAAGGATGGACATTAAAAAAAATTCATTGGTAAATACATCATGAGTACTTTGTACTTACTGATTAGGTAAGAAATAGAACACATTACGTTAAAAGTGTGAAAGATATTGTACGTAAAGAAGTTAAGTGAAACAGCCTGCAGTATGGTTATACTTACATCATTGTTAATTTTAGTTGTATGGGCGCTACGCCGAAATCTAGGGCATCATTGTGTGCTTAAAGTTTCGTCAATGCTGGAAATATCATTAGACGCTATAAAGACGCAGTTAGTTTTTTCAGACTGAAACTTAGCGAGCTGAACTGTGTATATGTAACCTTGCACATGTGGGCCAGTGTGCATTGAAACTACTAAAACAACCATTAACACCAATTTTAAAGGACAAAAGTGCAACTGTCATCTAGCCAACTTGAATAAATCGGTAGCAATGGTCCGCTACGGAGTGGACGGGATACCGCAGCGTCAGAGAATGTTGGGACAAAGCGACCCACTTCCCATCTCGACGACACACGACTGACGACACAGTCGACTAGCAAGCCGCCCCACACGCTACATCAAAGTGTGGAAAAAAATCCAATTCTCGGTGCATGTCACCGCTGCCGGACAGCAAAATATTCCGGCGCGAGGACGTTCCATATAGGTGCCCACCAACATCCAAGGTGTCACTGAAGAGTTCTGCGGCAGCGTGCAGCGAACCTCTGTGCACGGTCAGACAGTTTCCTCTGGCCAGTCAGCAGGTACGCTCCTCGGGGTCCGAAGTTCGACGCCGTCGGTATAACCATGGAGTCGACTGAAGCCTTCGCCTAGTCTTCGCTGACTAATCTAAGCGCAGTCGCTCCGGCCTGCAAGAATGTTGCACCAGCTTCACCAGGTGCTGCTCAGCGCCTGTCGGCAGGCCGGCTTCCAACAGCGTGCCTGACCTTCAGGGACTGTCGTCACCGCTACGCCGATACTAAGACCACGTCGATCAACGTCAGCGTGCGTCCGCTCGTCCAGGGCGCTCACCTGTATCTGCTCTAACTGGATGCATAATAAAGTTTTCCTGAACCATCTGCCTTGCTGCGCTCACAATCACCTCTAGACCCCAGCCGCGCGGGGTAGCCGTGCGGTTTAAGGCGCCTTGCCACGGTTCGGCAGCTGCCCCACGTCGGAGGTTCGAGTCCTCCCCCGGGCATTGGTATGCGTGTTGTCCTTAGCGTAAGTTAGTTTAAGTCAGGATAAGTAGTGTGTAAGTCTAGGGACCGATGACCTCAGAAGTTTGGTCCCACAGGAACTTACCACAACTTTCCAACTTTCTAAACCACACCAGCCTATCGAACATACAATGCCCACCTAGGTGGGAAAGCAGAGCGCAGTAGCAACCATTTCAAGCCCCCTTAGCGGGCTAAATGCAATGCTGCGGCTACATGATAATGCGCAGGAACCAGGAAACCACCACATTCGTTTCTCGCATACTATAGTTCCATGGCGGTCCTACTACTAGTATTCTAGGATGTGCGGAGAGGCAATAACAGTTCAAAGCCACCAAAATATTTTAATTGTAAGTAACAAGTATTCAAACTAATCAAATTGTGAGCCTTATTGGTAAATAAAGCAAATAGTGCCAACTCGTTCTCAATGGAAGCTGCATTATACAGTTTGGTGCAACACCACGGTGGCACTGGTGTGGCGACCTTACGACTTCAGGGGTGTGTGATACGCAGAAACAAATTGGCTTGTTAACTGCGTCTTTGTAGCCTCTGATGATATCTCCAGAATTAGGAGATGAAACGTCAGGCACAGAAAGATGCCTTCGTTCATGTTTCCGAACCGCTCCCTAAGAATTGTACAGAAAATCATAATGAAATTTTTTGTGCGGACAGCAATTTACGTGATAATTTCAATAACGAGGGACCCATTTTTATCATGTAACACCGTCGCATGGTAGAAGAATAACCGTCCACTAAAAACATACAAATGTGTGCACGCAGACACATTTCAGCTCGTTAACTATACCATTAAGGTAGTGGGTGGGTCATGTACAAAAGCGGAGCCATGCAGAGGAAATTTTTTAGCCAACGATTTCGAATAATGCAGTAGTAGCTTATTCTGGAAAAGTGGAACACTGGAAAAGCTTATGCAAGAGGATGAGGTACTGATAAGGGGGTATCCTAAGACCAAACGCTTCCGTTTGAAAACTGTGTTCAAAATAAAGTTTCTCCTTCACAAAATCTAATATGAAAGATTTTCCATTAACTTCAAAATCAGTGAACTTCTCATCTGTTCTACAATTCTCACTTACTGTCGTTGTTAAAAACACTTGGATTGTAACATGACAAAAAGTCTGGCATCGTTTGACAAAATAGATTCCAAAATTTAACTTCTCTTTATCAGGATTACAAAACACATAAATATTACAAATCTGGCATACCTAATTAATTTATACATTAAATCTGATGGAGAATACTTGGTTCCTACATTCAAGGGTCAGTATTGTAAAAATTAATGAAATCCACATTGCTTTTCTGTATATTTAAAACTAAATATACAAAATTTCATTACCTTGCAAATTTGTTCCAGTTGCTTTACGTTTGACTTAAACTATCACTTCATTACTCTTTCGTAATTGGCATGGGCAATACTCAGTATTTGTTATCGATCAACATTACTTCAATTCCTGATAATCTTACAGCCTCACAAATTAATAACACACTTTACACTTTTACAGAAATAACTACGACCTAATATTTACTGGCTCTGTGTGAGTATAAATAATATCATTCGTCCATAGACCAACAACTAAATTCTCCCAGCTGGTCACTAGCTTTAAGTCTTACATCCTACCTATGTCGTCGTCGTATGAATAGTGCCTCCCGTCGGGTAGACCGTTTGTCTGGTGCAAGTCTTTCAATTTGACGCCACTTCAAAAACCTGCGCGTCTATGCGGATGAAATGGTGATGATTAGGACAACGTAACACCCAGTCCCTGAGCAGAGTAAATCTACGACCCAGGACGGAATCGAACCCGGGACTTTAGGAGAGACATTCTGTCGCGCTGATCACTCAGCTACCAGGGGCGGACATCTTACCTATGACAGAGTGCCACGCCAACTGCTACTGCGCCCCGCGCGCCTCTACTTACAAGCGATTCTGCCACTCAGGCAACATCTTTGGTTCAGTGGTGTCAAAAATACAACCTCTTCTTCATATGACAATCGTTTCGGGTCATTTTTCATGAATTATATTACAAAATCGGGCTCCAGTTGCAAGTGGATCCCTCACAACATAATCAAGTCAGTGAGGTCATCAAGTCAATTGGGTGTTAACAGTAAGAAAAACTGAATTCAGGACTAGCAAAATGCACGACGTTAAAGATGCAACATTGTATTGTATTGTATGTTAACCGGGGGCCTAGAAACGATGGAGAGGCTCCGTCCCCGCCGCAGCCGCAGTGGTCCGCAACACCACGACGACTACCGCAGTCTACTTCACCCCTCCACCCCCTCACACCGAACCCAGGTTTATTGTGCAGTTCAGCCCCCGGTGCCCCCCCCCCCCCCAGCGAACGTCTCACACCAGACGAATATAACCCCTATGTTTGCGTGCTAGAGTAATGGTGGTGTATGCATATGTGGAGAACTTGTTTGCGCTGCAATCGTCGACATAGTGTAGCTGAGGCGGAATAAGCGGAACCAGGCCGCATTCGCTGAGGCAGATGGAAAACCGCCTAAAAACCATCCACACTGGCCGGCTCACCGGACCTCGACACCGCCGGGCGGGTTCGTGCCGGGGACCAGGCGCTCCTTCCCACCCGGAAAGCCGTGCGTTAGACCGCACGGCCAACCGAGCGGGCTAAGACGCAATATTACTCGTACAACAACACGAACTGAAAACAGCACTGGTGGGACGCACGCCATTGAAGATACAGCATTACAACACAAGCTGAATCACAGGAATGCTGTGACTTCACAGAACTGCAAGCTCACCAGGAACTGCGTAACAGATCGTTAGGTGGCGGTACGCATCATGACCATAAGCATAACTTATAAACGCTGGAACAAAACGTAAATACTCTGTAAAAAACAAAATTGTCTTTGTGTGATCTACCATCGCTTAAAATTTTCTAATTAAGTCCCTAAAACACTATGCATAAGTTGCTGCAGTGACAAGAGTTTTCTACAAGTTTTTCAGCTGAGAGGGATGGTGTATTTGGCGGCATCGAATAAATATCACTTAATGACGTACCTTTTTATTATTCAAGACTATTGCACAGCAACACGCTAGTCATAATGGTAACCACACCCAACAATTGCTAAGTATGGAAGGGAGAAAGAGTGGCAAACTGAGTTTTTACGAATGTGGCCGAGACCAGACCAATGCCTGTTCAGGGTGGGACAGAAGTAAGTCCTTCTTACAAACAGTAGCCCCTTATGGGGCGTATGCATCAGAGAAATTCTGCAGCGGCGTTACGACAACGTACGGATAATGACAGGGCAATTTCACTGATGAACCAAATATTATGACCACCTGTTTAATAGCGTGTTGGTCCGTTTTTCAAACACAGTCCAGCAGCGATTCTGTTTCACATGGATTCTAGAAGTCCTTCATAGGTTTCCAGAAGTATGTGGCAGCAGAAGTCCACTCATAGGTCACTAACTTTTCGAAAATTACGGGACAATGGTTTGTGGTCACTCAGCTGGGGCACGATAAGTGGGTACAGATCGGGGCATTTACTAGATAAAACATCAATGTCAGTTCATTATCATATTTCTCAAACCACTGCAGCACGAAACTGGCCTTGTGTTGCGGAGAGTTATCTTGCTAGTGGATGTCGCCATCAGAGAATACTTCAACCATGAAGGGACGCAGGTGGGGAGCAATAATGTTCTCGTAGTTCACTTCTGTCATGGTGTCTTCGAGTACTATCGTAGCTCCCATAGAAGCTCAACTCAGCGTACCCTACAGCATAATTCTTCTCTCATTGGCTTACATCTCTGGCGCGGTGCACGTTTCAAGCAGTCACTCGTTTTGTGTGGATGACGGCGTGTAAGGACGCAGCCATCGACCTGGTGTAACAAGAAATGCGGTTCATTCGACAGGCGACACGTTTCTATTGATCTATTGGTGGTGTCTAACTAAAGTAAACACACACAAATAACTCATAACTTCTTTATTATGCAATTTTATAAGACATGAGTCGACGTGATGCTTAGACGACGATACATTTACAGCACTCTAAAACAAGACAATCTTCTTTTGTCTCTTGTGACGTCACAGATCATATGTCCCTGAAGCCAACCTTGTCGATGTCAAAACACTCACTAACACACACCAAAACACCACATGGCAGAGCAACCTGCTCCCACATCACCCCCTTCTCAGTAAGACGGTCACAATTCACTGTACCACTTCCACTAGTCTTGCGGGAAATCGAATTACGCGACCCGATCTTCATGTTCGTGGTTTTTGTCTTCAGCTTGTTTGTCCTGGGGTGGTGGGAGCAGGTTCCTCTGCCATGTGATGTTTTGGTGTGAGTTTGTTAGTGTTTTGACATCGACAAGGTTGGCTTCAGAGATATATGTTCTGTGACGTCACAAGAGACAAAAGAAGATTGTCTTGTTTTAGAGAGTTGTAAATGTATCGTTGCTTAGGTAACATGCCGATTCATGTCTTATAAAATTGTATAATAAAGAAGTTTTGAGTTCTTATTAGTGTGTGTTTACCTTAGTTAAACACCGCCAACAAGTGGTGACCCCGACATTTCCGGGTTTGCACAGCCAGCTCGCATTACTTGTGGATGCATCAGATTTTGTAGCTGGTGCTGTGCTGCAACAGTGGCAAGATGAACAATGGAAACCTATTGTATTCTTTTCAAATAAGTTCACGATGGCACAGAAGAAGTATTCCACATATGACAGAGAACTACTTAGTATACGAGGCGTGTTTTTTTTTTAAGTAAGTACAGTTTTGAAATTTAAAAAAGACGTGCTAAGATATCTCAATAATTTTATTTTTACATGAACGCCCGTACCTTAATCTACGCACTGACGCCATTACAGTTGGGTCTTGAACTTTTTTTCTTGCACGGCGAATTTGAATGTTTCCCTTCAATACTCTGCCGTTTACTCTCCGGCTCGTAATGATGGATCCATATTTCGTCACTATCAATGATCCTGTCTAAGAAATTGTTCCCTTCGTTACCACAGCGATCCAAATGTTTTTTGCACATGTCCAAGCGCGTCTGTTTATGCAACTGAGTGAGTTGTTTTGGACCCATCTTGCACAAACTTTATGAAAAGCAACTCTGTTGTGGATGATTTCATAGGCAGAACCGTGACTAATTTGCAGACGATGTGCCACTTCGTCAATAGTTAATCGTCTGCCAAAGAGAATCATTTCACGTGAACGCTCAATGGTTTCTTCATTTGTGGCGGTAAACGGTCGTCCGGCTCCTTCATCGTGCGTAACACTTGTGCGACCATTTCGGAATTTTTCAATCCATTCGTAGACACTCCGTTGTGGCAAACCACTGTTCCCGTACTGTACCGGAAGTCTTCGATGAATTTAGGCCCCTGATACGCCTTCCGACCAGAAAAAACGGATCACTGGACGTTGTTCATCTTTGGTGCAAATGGACATCGGAGCAGCCATGATTAACAGCACGGCAGCGATAACGAAACTAACCTAGCATCTTGAAAATTGCAAAGATATAACAATAAATAAACAAATATTACCCTCGTACATTGATGCGTCACAACATTGTGACCACCGCCCGCCACGAGACAGATGGTCGCGTTGCAGAACGACAAGGAAAGTGTAGCAGAGACGAATAGGGAATCATTGTAGCCACAATACAAGTCGCAAATGGGAAAATCCGTTGACGTAAGAGACCTTGAAGAAGGGCATATTGTTGTGACCCAACGCGTGTTCTCTAAATCTATCCGTCAGGGTTTCGGGAGAATTGCCCCGTCTTCCTTCCAAGAATTCGCACTGATGTGCGCGAACATTTCTGTTACAGTTGACAAGTACTGAACCGTCCTGTTTCATTGCCAACAAATTCGCCTCGGAATGCGTTCCACGTATATTGTTATTTCTGCTTGATAAGAACTCTAAACAATATCTGCATCGTTGGGTTCAGGGATTTTAAAAGTAGTACTTGTCTCACAGATGAAGTGGACTGTATTTTATTTCTGAATAGCCTTCTTTTTCCGTGTTAACATTTGCGCTTTTTGCTTGATGTTCGGAGGTTTAATACGACAGGCCAAGGTGATGAACACCGATGATCTAAAATGAATTAGCAGATACGCCTTGTCATTGTTAGGGCATAGTTCGGAAGAAAATTCCCCAGAAAATACAAAAAGATAAATACGACATACATGTGTTAATGTAAAGATATCTTACAGCCTTTAACGTCACCTACTCGCTCTAAATATTTGCGTCTGATATTATATATTCTTCCGAGACATGTAACTGTGAGGCTGCCTTTGAAGTCGGTACATGTGATTCGATTTATATATACGGATCGAAAGGAAAATGAGTGTGTCCTGTCACCAACAACAGCAAATGTTTTCCCGCGTTTGGTTTGCTGCCCACTGTAGCAGCCGGTACGGAATGAGTGCGTTAGAGTAATCAAGGGAAAGTAAGTAAGTGTGAACGTAAAGCACTGCCAGTGGTCGCTCCAGTTTAATATGCTTAGCACCTGGCCTCGTTACTCGACAGTAGAGCGTTCGTATCCTTCGTAGAGCACGAATAAGAAATTCTTGTACTGATAGCGAAAACATTGCAGCGAACACGAGTAGTGATACAAGTTACATGATGATTTTTAAGACTGAGAACTTGCTTGCTGACAATACAAAGGAAATTTCTTCCCTCTGTTGAGATACGGACAGCAGAGTAGAATTAGGCTGTGTGTTATAATACTCCAAGACAAAATGTTGGTGTTACTTCGGCCATCATACGTTGAGACGTGTTTTGTCATCATTTTTATCCATATGACATCCAATACTCGATAATGGTCTTCTATTCGGCGTTTTTGTGTGTTACTGACTTCAGCTACGTCTGTGTAGGCATCCTGGTGGTGTTGCGAGCATGCAGTAAGGAAAGAATGTTAAATGGAAGAGAGACGAATGGGCGCTCATTACAGCTAAGATACAGCCCGGAAACGATGAAATCCACCAAGCGGTTTTGAGAAATCTCACATTGATGTAGCGCTGTGGCTGGAAACAAGAATCTCTGAAATGGTGAAGCTGTCGTGATCACCTGTGGGAAGAGGTTGAAGGATTGTGAGATAACGTATAGGCCGAATGATATTGGACGACCACGTCGCATCAGGTCTGAGGATGCCCCACTGTGTATTCCAGGACAGGCAGCGACCTGTGGCAGATCTGATGACTGAGTATAATGCTGGTGGAGGCGCAAGTGTTTCGGAGCACACCGTTCATTGTTGGAGCTCCATCACACGACCCCCTACGTGTTCCTGTGTTGCTCCAATGACACTGTCGGTTACGAGTGCAGTCGGCACAGCATCACTGAGTTTTCACCATGGAACTGGTCAGCGTGACGGATTGCCGTCCTACGGGGCCGGGTTCGATTCCCGACTGGGTCGGGGATTTTCTCCGCTCAGGGACTAGATGTTGTGTTGTCTTCATCATCATTTCATCCCCATCTGGCGCGCAGGTCGCTCAATGTACCGTCGAATGTAATAAGCCCTGCACTAAGGCGGCCGGACCTGCCCCGTAAGGAGCCTCCAGGCCAACGACGCCAAACTCTCATTTCCATTTTCCATTCTGTAGGACATAGTTTGCACGTAGCGAGCGAGAGAATATTAAAATCATGTGTGTTGTATTTGATGGCTTTGCAGCTCGCATAAAACCCATAGGTAAGGTTGTTGTTGGGTAGTTTTTGGGGGAGGAGACCAGACAGCGAAGTCATCGGTCTCATCGGATTAGGGAAGGAAGAGGAGGGACGTCGGCCATGCCCTTTCAACGGAACCATCCCGGCATGTTCCTGGAACGATTTAGGAAAATCACGGAAAACGTAAATCAGGATGGCCGGACGCGGGATTGTACCGTCGTCCTCCCGAGTGCTAGTCCAGTGTGCTAACCAATGCGCCACCTCGCTCGGTCCCATAGGTAAGGGCAGGTGAATCATTCTACATAACACTTGTCAACATTTCCGTGCGAAAACAATGTGAGCATTGTTACAACGAATGTTAAGTTACATATGTTTCTGACCGGAGAATACCATCTTAGAAATCAGTGAGGTATTATGGACATATAGGAAATCACATCAACAAAAGCAAAACGAGGATAATGGAATTTACTCGAATTAAGTCGGGTGATGCTGAGGGAATTAGATTAAGAAATGAGACACTGAAAGTAGTAAAGGAGTTTTGCTATTTGGGGAGCAAAATAACTGATGATGGTCGAAGTAGAGAGGATATAAAATGTTGACTGGCAATGGCAACGAGAGCGTTTCTGAAGAAGAAAAATTTGTTAACATCGAGTATAGATTTAAATGTCAGGAAGTCGTTTCTGAAAGTATTTGTAAGGAGTGTAACCATGTATGGAAGTGAAACGTGGACGATAAATAGCTTAGACAAGAGGAGAATAGAAACTTTCGAAGTGTGGTGCTACAGAAGAATGCTGAAGATTAGATGGGTAGATTACATAACTAATAGGGAGGCACTGAATAGAATCGGGGAGAAGAGGAGCGTGTGGCACAACTTGACTAGAAGAAGTGATCGGTTGGTTGGACATGTTCTGAGAAATCGAGGGATCACCAATTTAGTATTGGAGGGCAGCGTGGAGGGTAAAAATCGTAGAGGGAGACCAAGAGATGAATACACTAAGCAGTTTCAGAAGGATGTAGGCTGCAGTAGGTACTGGGAGATGAAGAAGCTTGCATAGGATGGAGTAGCATGGAGAACTGCATCAAACCAGTCTCAGGACTGAAGACCACAACAACAACAGGAAACCACCTCAGAACTGCAGGTATGTGAGCAGGAATTCTATGTTCTGAATCGCAGGCTTGGAGATGCTGTATGTTTTCACAACCAGCCAAACAAAACAACGAATTTTTTTCAGGTTTTTATTTATAATGACGTGAATTCATAATAAATATTTTCATGACAGGCGTGAGGGTACATGTGACTCCCAGCTTAACCGTGGTAGTAGGCGGGGGCGTGGTAGGCGGGGGCGGCGGCGTAGGCGACGGGGGCGGCGACGTGCGCGATGGCGTCGTTGCTGACGCGGACGTCAGACTTGGTGACGCTGGAGTAGGGCGTGTCGATGGTCTTGGTGTAGGTGGACACCTGTCCCAGGTTGCCGAAGCTCCTCAGGATGTTGGAGCTCTGCGACGTGAGGGCAGCAGGCGCGTATGCAGCGGGGGCGGCGTAGGCCACTGCGGGGGCGGCGTAGGAGACGGCGGGGGCGGCGTAGGAGACGGCGGCGGGGGCGGACAGGTAGCCGGCGCGGGCCACGGCCAGCACGGCGGCGAGGACGAACAGCTGTAAAGTGCAGCGGTGACGGTTACAGTTGTGCCTGAGGACTGATTGGTACTGTGCTATACATCTGGTCCACTTGCTCCCGCAGCATTAATTACTGGGTGAGCAAAATACTACTGGCCCGGAAAATAAGATAGGCAACCAAAGTGCATACATTAACAGCTATGAACACTTGTTCTTCTTCTTTACAGTGAAATGCATCCTTTCTACTGAACAAGTGTTCATAGTTTTTAAGGTACTCGCTTTAGAGCCCATATTTACTATACAACTGTTTTTTCCACACCACCTACTCCCAATATACGGGAAAGAAAGAGCTTGCAATATAAGATTTAATATTTTTGTTGTGGGATCTAAAATTTAAAAACCTCTCTCACACCGGCCTGATTTAGCTTCACTGATCAGGATAGTAAAAAACATGCGTAGATTAAGGGAATTTTCATTCTCAAAGCAGGCTTATCACATTCACACAGTTCAGTACTGTTCTACCCTGATTAAATTGAGCTCAACTTAAATTCCATAAGGCAGTGAAGCAATTTCGAAGTCTCGGTGCGACGAAAATTGTCAGTCGATCTCCTGAAAACATTTGTAATAATTATTAACTTTCGGTGATCACATGGGGAAGACCATGTTAGCCTATTTATTAAAAGTAATAAACTGGATATCTTGAGCATACAAAACGGCAGGTTCATCCAGTGTAAATCAGACTTTCACCACTGATCCCGTGCAACACAGCGTAGTAAGCAGACACTGTCAATAATAATCAGTTAAATAATACGTGAACACACTTACTTTAGTTTAGTTCATGTATTGAATTCCTTCTCATACAGAATCTCCTCAAGATGGCGACTAGCTCAACAATACATACATATACATCTTCGTTCTTTCACGGCTAATCGGCAAGATCTCAATCATTCTTTTTATAAGAGAGAACATAGATAGCAGAGAAGCTATTCCATGGAGCAAATGCTCGCTCCAAGGAATAATAGGGCTTGAAACTACTTTGCATTGATAGTCACCGTATATTAAAGTTTAGGAATCGGTAAGATAAGAAGAGATATTTCGAGATATGTACTGAATTATATAATTTATAAAAAATTTCTGAAAATATCGCGGAGAGACCGCTGCAAGAGACGTTAAAAAGAGATTTGTTTCACAGTATTGCTTTTGAAGAAGTGCTCATACCTCTTACGTTACGCAGTTTAGAGCCCATGTTTACTAGACTTTCTTGCTCCAAATGATGGTTCCTGTCATATCTCTCAGTATTGAGCATTCCTCCTGGGAAATCCTGTATGTACGAGGGCTATTTGAAACGTAAGGTCCGATCGGGCGCGAAATGGAAAACCCCGTGAAAGTCCGATGAAGCTTTGCACAGTTGTGCTGATCAGTGTCTCTAGAATGCCCGTCCATCCGGTCATGTCGCTCTTTTCAATTCTGAGAGAACAGTGAGCGTGGAAATATGCCTAGAAAGTTGTCTCCCGCCACGTATCGGTGCCTGCCGTGTGATTTCTCCTGCTTCATGCAACCCTCATAACGTAACTGTCATGCATTTCCTTCTTCATGACAATTCTCGACAGCTCACTGCAGGGGGCAAAGAAGATGCTCCTGGAGCTTTTCTGGTGGGAAGTCTTTCATCGTCCACCAATGAGCCCGGACGTGGCTCACTCTGATGTTCGGTCTCTGCTTACGTGAACCACTGGCTGTTAAGACAACATTTTGGCACAGACGAGCTGCAGAGCAGCGTAGAGAATTGTCGGAAAACACAGACGGCTGCCTTTTACGGCGAGGATACTGGGAAGTTGGAACAACGCTACGAAGCTGGAGCGGCGACTATATCGACAGTAGCTGGAAGGTGTAGCTAACTGTTGTAAATAAAACATTTTTGATTTTCGCAGTGGTTTCCATCTCGCGACCGATCGGACGAATAGTCCTCGTAACATATTTTGTAATAATGGATATGTGATATACAATAATTTAAACTAATGAAGTCTGTCATATGGTGTTAACTGTCGAAACTACACTCCTGGAAATGGAAAAAAGAACACATTGACACCGGTGTGTCAGACCCACCATACTTGCTCCGGACACTACAAGAGGGCTGTACAAGCAATGATCACACGCACGGCACAGCGGACACACCAGGAACCGCGGTGTTGGCCGTCGAATGGCGCTAGCTGCGCAGCATTTGTGCACCGCCGCCGTCAGTGTCAGCCAGTTTGCCGTGGCATACGGAGCTCCATCGCAGTCTTTAACACTGGTAGCATGCCGCGACAGCGTGGACGTGAACCGTATGTGCAGTTGACGGACTTTGAGCGAGGGCGTATAGTGGGCATGCGGGAGGCCGGGTGGACGTACTGCCGAATTGCTCAACACGTGGGGCGTGAGGTCTCCACAGTACATCGATGTTGTCGCCAGTGGTCGGCGGAAGGTGCACGTGCCCGTCGACCTGGGACCGGACCGCAGCGACGCACGGATGCACGCCAAGACCGTAGGATCCTACGCAGTGCCGTAGGGGACCGTACCGCCACTTCCCAGCAAATTAGGGACACTGTTGCTCCTGGGGTATCGGCGAGGACCATTCGCAACCGTCTCCATGAAGCTGGGCTACGGTCCCGCACACCGTTAGGCCGTCTTCCGCTCACGCCCCAACATCGCGCAGCCCGCCTCCAGTGGTGTCGCGACAGGCATGAATGGAGGGACGAATGGAGACGTGTCGTCTTCAGCGATGAGAGTCGCTTCTGCCTTGGTGCCAATGATGGTCGTATGCGTGTTTGGCGCCGTGCAGGTGAGCGCCACAATCAGGACTGCATACGATCGAGGCACACAGGGCCAACACCCGGCATCACGGTGTGGGGAGCGATCTCCTACACTGGCCGTACACCACTGGTGATCGTCGAGGGGACACTGAATAGTGCACGGTACATCCAAACCGTCATCGAACCCATCGTTCTATCATTCCTAGACAGGCAAGGGAACTTGCTGTTCCAACAGGACAATGCACGTCCGCATGTATCCCGTGCCACCCAACGTGCTATAGAAAGTGTAAGTCAACTACCCTGGGCAGCAAGATCTCCGGACCTGTCCCCCATTGAGCATGTTTGGGACTGGATGAAGCGTCGTCTCACGCGGTCTGCACGTCCAGCACGAACGCTGGTCCAACTGAGGCGCCAGGTGGAAATGGCATGGCAAGCCGTTCCACAGGACTACATCCAGCATCTCTACGATCGTCTCCATGGGAGAATAGCAGCCTGAATTGCTGCGAAAGGTGGATATACACTGTACTAGTGCCGACATTGTGCATGCTCTGTTGCCTGTGTCTATGTGCCTGTGGTTCTGTCAGTGTGATCATGTGATGTATCTGACCCCAGGAATGTGTCAATAAAGTTTCCCCTTCCTGGGACAATGAATTCACGGTGTTCTTATTTCAATTTCCAGGAGTGTATTTGCAGAGAATGAAGGCTTTGGCTGCTCTAAGTGATATACAGTGTGTCCCAAAATGACATTAACGTTTTAAAATGCCCTAATTCACGGAATAATGTAGATATGGAGCTAAATATTGACACTAGTGCCAGAAATAATATGGTGTTTTTATGAAACCAAAAACGAGTGTAAAAACTAGCCAACAACTGGAGCTTGACAGCAACACGTCGGTGACGCAGAATGAGAATCGTGAATAAAACGAACTGTTCATGAGAGAGGGAGTCAGATCATCTCTAGCCCGGCAACTAAACACCTGCTGGAAGGTACGTCTTTTGAACAGGATTACGCTTCACCCCATATAGGTGCATGTGTGAAAGATCACTTGCGCACATCGTTTGGTGAGGATCGCATGCCGAGCCATCACTTCGTCGCTCTTGCCTTCCCAGACCACAATCAGTATAATTATTGATTGTGGGCTTAACTGAAATTGCAAGGCTACCACGATCGCCCGACCTCATCAGGGATGCTAGAAGACAACGCAGGATGGCAATGTCTCGCCGTACCTGCCGATATGTTGTACAGCGCTGCTGGTAACATTGTCTCTCGACTAAATGTGTTGATGGTGAATGGTGACCTACATACTGAGCATTTTTATAAAGAAAAACGTTATGGTAATTATTACTTATGTATCATATGAAGCATCAACTGCTGCTCATTTTGTTTTTTGGGTTCAATAAGGCCCCATGAAATTTCAAGCATGTCTGTTAACTTTTACAACTCTACCTACATACAATTTTCAAATATTAACGAGGTTTTGGGTCACCCTGTACAAAAAGTTTCGGTAAAATGGTGTATCAAGAGTAGTGGTCAATACGAATGGATTGGACCCTTCTTCTAAAAGTCGGATGACAAGGTTGTGTAAACATTGTGATACTGCAATAACGGCCACAGGACTCTTACGGAAAAACAAAGAGTGCATCTCACATTGAGTTCTGTTCCTTGTTTTAATATGAAAATCGTTCTGTATACAACAAATCTTTATCGCGTTTTGTCTTATCCCTTAGCGTCACTCATAGATTTCTTTCTTTGGAAAGAAACTCAAGCAGTTTTGTAGACCAGCAATCAGCGCCCTTTGTCAGAACATAACACGCTGATCCAAGGCAGTTTCATTTTTGTTGTCTGCGATAGTTGAGATGATGTACGTCTCATATATCTCACGATTATATCGAATCTCCTGTTTTTAGTATCTATATCTTGTACTGAATCAAATGTTTGACTTAAAGACTGTTCTTTCCTGAACCAGGTGATTACGAAACGGTTATTTTTTTTTTATACCCCACCGCTCAGGTTCATATGGAGTGGACCACTTCCCAACATTTCATTCCTGCTAATGCCGAAATGTACTTTCTATGTTTCACTTAAAAGACGTTGTCGTTTCAGTAACTTCACAGTTAACTGAATCAGTCTCCTAGAGATATGGAATTTTAGAGAGTGCGTAAATTGCTTACTTAAGTGAAGTAATGCCGATTCCTTCCTTCGATCCTCGACATGATCTCCATCTCTTCTCTGTTAAAACTTGCATCTAGTGACTTGAAATCTCTCTTTCCAAGTGCACAGGCTGAAGTGGACCTCTTGCACAGACTTAATTCTTGCTAATGACGAGATAGGCTTTATTAAAAGAAGTTGTCGTTTCCTTGACTTCCCCCTTTCTCTCGTATGTGAGAAAACTGGAAATATTTAGATTACGAGCTCCGATGTTCTCATTCACAGAAGTGGCATCCTTTACAAGAGATGGTATATACAATTTACTCGCATCATGTGTGGACTTGAGTAACTAACCAGACAATATTTCAAGCTTCATACCATCATGGAATCTCGATTAACACCCTGACTTGCATTGTGATCATTCGTTAAGACCTCACGCAAAGTCAAAGAGCCTTCTAGGCGAGAACTACAAACGTTTGTCACGTGCCATATTTCCTAATAACTTGGATGTCATATCACTAACGTACTGAATGCGTGAAGACTTTTCTGGATATTTCAATCCGCCTGCATAAGCACACCCTATTGCAGTCAGCGAACAGACATACCCGGGCCCACTTCTTGGTCTTCGAGCTAACTAGCTTTCAACACATAGGACTTTGGTCTGTGGAGTTACAATTTGATATCTTACGTAACACTTGCAAATTATGAATGATCTTTTCTAGTACGACTTCTGGCATCGTCTGCTCCCTATCCCAGCAACACTGAACTAAAATGTATATTCAGCGGGCAGGTGATCACTTTCCAAAGTTTGAGGAGCTCTGGAGCATTGTGAATCATACTTAACATACAGCAAATGACAATTATAGGTAACAGTTGCTTCAACTACTGCGTCTGACAGCCTTACCACTCGTATGACAAATATTTTGGGACCAATATTGATCTGATTATTAAAGGTTGACTGTTATCCCATACGCCAACTTACATAAATATTCATAGATGGTGTTAAGTCTGTGCTAAGTTCTGTCTTTCTGCGAGTCTTCCAAAATTACGTACCCCGTCAAATGACTCTTTCCTCTCTTCTGGCCATCATCAAAACCATAATGTGAAAGCAAGCGAAAGTTAATAGCGACATGTAATGCTTTCCGTTGCTCATTACCTGTTGCTAATCATCTTTTGGTGCTTTCATTTTATGGTTTTGATGTTGGCCACAGTAGACCGATGCCGTTTGTGCCAAAAGAAAATGAAGTGTTAAAAATTTTGTATAGCACGTTATGCGACGACGAAATGTCATTCTTTGTAGCTTTCTCTCTCAGTGGTTCACGAAAACTGCGTTTAACTTCAATGTGGATAGCCTGTGAGGGCCTAACACCGATTTTCTCATGTTTCAAGCTTCATACCATCATAGAATCTCGATTAACACCCTGACTTGCATTGTGATCATTCGTTAAGGGCTCACGCAAAGTCAAAGAGCCTTCTAGGCGAGAACTACAAACGTTTGTCACGTGCCATATTTCCTAATAACTTGGATGTCATATCACTAACGTACTGAATGCGTGAAGACTTTTCTGGATATTTCAATCCGCCTGCATAAGCACACCCTATTGCAGTCAGCGAACAGACATACCCGGCACTGTGAAATACGAAAAATTTGTGACGAAGTGAGCTTTGAATTCTACAATGACACTGGCCACTTTATTGTATATTAATGACTTGCGCTCAAATAACGTAGTCAAACACTTGTTGACATTGAAGATTCGATTTTTGGTTTTTGTGTCTCTCAGTTAAATAGAGAATGAAAATTTTCTATCGTACTGTAAGATTTCAACCAGAGGGAAAAGGTGGTGCTGTGTAGTTTTTGTGTTCGTTGTTATTATAACTTGTCCTTGTGCTCTACAATGCCTGGACTATTTCTACAAGATGCAGATTGTTACTGGCGGTTTTACTCACTCCAGAACAATTTTGTAACAATCTTGTTTGGAACTGAGATTGGTGCTTTACCTGCCGTCAATAGAATGGTCATCATTGACCATTAATCTGTAGGCATGCAGGAAAGATCCGGCCGTGGTCTGAGGGATAAAACTATTTCGCCATGCGTCTAATGTCATTTTCGATATTTTTTCGAAACTTTCAGAGTATGTGCGGATACTCCCTTAAATAGGCTAGGATCACTTGCTTCCACCATTTATTCTCAGCTGAGATTGTCTGTTATCCCCACGGGTTATGTCAGAAACGAAAAGTAAAATCTGTGCTTTCGTTGCTTTCTATTCGTGCTGATTGATGCTAAAACTCAGTATTATGATTTTCTCTACAGAATAATTCAACCTGACCGTGGTCCAATTACAATTTCTAGTAGAACGTTAAGATAATTTGTCAACATTAGGCCCAGAAGCAGGCAGTGGAATAGAAAAAATGTTCTATGCGACGGACAGTGTTTAACATTTAACATTGGCTTCACGAATTTTAAACAGATAACGGAAGAACAATGAACGAAGTTTGCGTTCCAATATTCAAGCAACCATGAACTACGATCCTCTTTTGAATAAATGTACATGGGTTAGGAAGCTGTGACAAACTGCTGATTGCGTAACTCTGCACGTAACATAAACAGCTTCAAATTCAGGTACTGCTAGATCACGTAGACAGAACCGGTTCAGTACGTTATTTCTACCTACTCTGTGGTTAGACGGCTCAAACAGCCAGGCGTGTACGTAGTGACTTGTAGATGGTTCGCTTCCAACTTGAGTGGGTTCGCACTGAAACGGTTTAACTCGTAATAGACTTTTCTGTAGATACACAGCGCGTTTCACTCATCTTCTGGCTTTTTCATGGCTAATGGCCTATGCAAGTCTAGAAGTGTAACTCTTCAGGCTTTCCCGGCGATCTAATGACATCTTGAGTTGTCGGGTGTTCTGCCGGATATCAGCGTCGTACTTGCACGATATTTCGGCCACGTAGCTCGTGACCTTCATCAGGTGCTATTTACGTCACCGCCGGCCGCTGTGACCGAGCGGTTCTATGCGCTTCAGTCCAGAATCGCGCGATCGCTACGGTCGCAGGCTCGAATCCTACCTCTGGCATGGACGTGTGTGACGTCCTTAGGTTAGTTAGGTTTAAGTAGTTCTAAGTTCTAGGGGACTGGTGACCTCATATGTTAAGTCCCATAGAGCTCAGAGCCATTTGAACAATTTGTTTTACGTCACCTGCTATTGCTCTTAGCAGTCGATCCATTTCATATGTCCACACACTGTTCCTTACAGACTGACATTACTAACTTTGAGTCATTTATCAGGTTATCCAACCCAACCACGTTTTCTACGACTCGTAAAGTGTCAGCTTTTCGTTTCTGTTCACTCACAGTTAGTTACCTGCCTTTCCATCAACATAGTAATTCTTAAGATTTTACCTGCTATAGCTACAATTTTCCACTGGATTAAGCTTCGTTGTAGTCAACGGCATTATTTGCCAGAAGTCTCGCACTGTAACAGAAGTCTGAGAATGTAATTGATGCTATCCGCTAAGTCACAGATTAGTATTACCATTAATAATGGTCCTAAACCCCACACGTCCGTAGAGAACATCACATATTACTTTTATATCAGAACATGAATTTCCATCCTGGATACAGTATTGCGCCCTACTGCCTACAATTTTCCAATCCAGTTGTGAGCCTAGTTTTATAACCAACAGCAGATGTCGGTGTGGCATTGATTTAGAAGCTTTCGGCAGGAAAGCAGCATAGCAAGACCCCCACTGCATCTTAGGCTATTTTAACACAGACCACGCTAACTGCAAGTATTCTGTAAGACTCTGTAGGGAGTCCAGACATTTCCAGCACTTAGTGCCGTGAGAACACTACACTACGTCCACTGTAGGTGCGGTGACAGCATACCTTGAAGGCCATGGCGTTGATGGTAGTCGTCGGCGTGGTGGGCAGTTGACTGTGCCTTGTCGGGGCGCAGGCGGCGTTTATATAGTGGTGCGGGCCAGACAGGGAGAGGGCGCGCCTGGCGACTCGAGGACAGACGGCGACAACCCGATCGGGGGCGACCTGCTTACTGCTCACTGGCCACCGTAGCGTAACGGCCAGAAACTAACCCGTCTGTGTGTGTGTGTGTGTGTGTGTGCACGCATAGCAACACCACTGCCCTTGGCGAGATTATCTGCGGACCAGTAGCTCACGCATTACATAAGCAGTCCATTGTTTCCTCTCTTTATGACACCTTTGGTGCCGGCCGTTGTGGCCGAGGGGTTCTAGGCGCTACAGTCTGGAACCGCGCTACCGCTACGGTCGCAGGTTCGAATCCTGCCTCGGGCATGGATGTGTGTGATGTCCTTAGGTTAGTTACGTTTAAGTAGTTCTAAGTTCTAGGGGACTGATGACCTCAGATGTTAAGTCCCATAGTGCTCAGAGCCATTCGAACCATTTGAATAGCTTTGGTACAGGTGGCGCAGTAAATTCGGTTCGATATGAACTTGCTGGTCACCAATTGCTACGCTACTCATCTGGCAACAGGTTGCCGTTTTCAAGGACCTATAGTTGTTGAGCGTTTAGGGCTACTCCAGTGATAGTCCTTGAGCGTTTAAGTTTACTCCAGTGATATTTTTATTTCCCTGGTTTCATTATTTTTGTCAGAGGATTTTTTTATAAACTGTGAAACTTCCCCTTAGAAAAATTAAGAATGACAGTGCCGTTAAACCTCTTACGATATTTGATTTTCAAACAGCTGAGCAAAATTGAACATACTCAGACATTTCTCTCTTTACTTATTGTGATCAACAGTAAATTGACACACAATATTTTTAGCGCAACTCAATCTGACTTTCAATAATCCCCACAAAAGAATGGCCCTCACTAACAATAACCTGTACCTTTCATGAATCACTTGCCTCACAAAAATCTTCGTTACTCAAACTAATGCAATACAGCGAGCGCCACTACTGCCAGCTAAATAAAAGATTCTAACTACTGAAGTCACTAACTACTGACAGGCCCAGTTAGCAAATGAAACATTTTGATGGAGAACAAACAATGTACTTACCTTAATAGTGTTCAAAAGTCATTATATATATATCAGTTCATGACATCCAGTCTTACAAATTTCGTTTTTCTGACGGACACACGTCCAGATCGTCCGCTCTCAAAACTCTACCATCTCTCTCCCCACATCCACCACTGCCAGCGGCTAACCTCCAACTGCACATTGCTACGCACTTTTCACATCCAACTGCCCAACACGAACAGCGAGTATTCCAACAATGCCAACCAGCCACAGACTGCATACAGCACAGTCAGTGATTTCATGCAGAGCGCTACGTGGCGTTACCAACATAAAAAACTAAACACCCTACTTACAACTGTGATGACAGGGTGATTTATGGACTGTATCATCGGCAATTTTCCGCCACACAATACATGGCAAGTTGGCGTTAGTAAAATTTGTAATATTATTAGAATTTGAATATACACTGACGGGAAAAAAATCGCAACACCAAGAAGGAGTAGTGGAACGTAAACGAAAGTTGGTGGCGTGTTTCTACATCTGAATGAAGATGTCTATTCAAATTTATCTCCAGTCGCATAACAGGCATTAGTAGTGCCACTATAACGTGGCAAATCGGGTTTGCTTTGAATACACGCTGTAACGTTCCTGAGCGTTCCTTGCCGGCCGTGGTGGCCGTGCGGTTCTAGGCGCTACAGTCTGGAGCCGAGCGACCGTTACGGTCCCAGGTTCGAATCCTGCCTCTGGCATGGATGTGTGTGATGTCCTTAGGTTAGTTAGGTTTAAGTAGTTCTAAGTCTAGGGGACTGATGACGTCAGATGTTATGTCCCATGGTGCTTAGAGCCATTGGAACCATTTTTGAACTTGGCAGAAATATACCCACTGTACGTGATTGGTGGCAGTTGTGGTCACGAGAATATACGGTTCTCAAGAAAACCTGGCTCCGGACGGCCACAAGGCACTACCTACAGGGGAGAACACCGTGCTCATTGTATGGCTCTGGCGCATCGGACTGCATCTGCAGCAGCAATTTGAGCAGTAGTTGGAACCACAGGGCACAACAAACTCGTACAAACTGGTTACTTCAACGATAGCTTCGAACCAGACGCCCTTTAGCGTGCATTCCACTGGCCCCAAACCACTGCCATTTGCGACAAATCATTTGGCTCTAAGCACTATGGGACTTAACATCTGAGGTCATCAGTCCCCTAGACTTACAACAGTAAACCTAACTAGCCTAAAGACATCACACACATCCATGCCCGAGGCAGGATTCGAACCTGCGACCGTAGCAGCTGCGTGGTTACGGACTGGCGCGCCTAGAACCTGTCGGCCACATGGGCGGCCCATTTGCAACATCAGTGGTGTCAAGCGAGGGCCATTGCTGGGCAGGGGTCTTGCATAATGAAAGATGCTTCTGCCTCGGTGCCAGTGATGGCCGTGTGTTGGTTAGGAGCAGGCCAGTTGAGGACCAGCAGCCAAACAGTGTGTGTGTTAGACACACTGGACCTACACTTGGAGTTGTGGTCAGGGGTGCGATTTCGTTGACAGCAGGAGCACTCCCGTGGTTATCCTATGCACCCTTATTGCAAATTTGTGCTGCCATTCGTGAACAGCATGTCAGGGGCTGTTTTCGAACTGATTAGCGCTCGCCCACATAGTGCTGCTGTAACCCGACTTCTTCTGCAGAGTGTCGACATGTTGCCTTGACCTACTCGATCACCAGACCAAGCACGGGATTCCCGACGTGGTCAGGAATTTTCACCTGCCTCGAGATGACTGGGTGTTTGTGTTGTCCTCGTAATTTCAGCATCATTCATGAAAGTGGCATGAAAGTGGCGATATTGGACTGAGCAAAGTTTGGGAATTTGTACGGGCGCTGATGACCACGCAGTTGAGCGCCCCACAAACCAAACATATTCATCATCAACATCGATCACCAGACCTGTCTCCAGTCGCGCATATACGGGACATCACTGAACGTCCACAAACAGCATTAACCATCCCTGTAATGATCAACTAAGTGCAACAGTATGGAACTCCCCCGTCCCCATAAACTGACAATCGGAGGCTGTATAGTACAAAATCCATTCACGTTTGCATGCTTGGCTTCGATATTGTGGCCTTTATACTCGTTATTAATGTACCAGCGTTTCACATTTCTACAGGCCTACATTAACCTATAATACTGCAACGTTAATCACACAAATATGTTATCTAGACAACTATATTCCTGAAATTTCTTTACTCTACATTGATTATTTTTTGGCGATGCGATTTTTTTCCGTCAATGTACTTCATTATCAATATGCGATGCCTTAAAAACGTCTTTTATTACTTATGTTTCCAGTTCGTTGCTTGGGGCTTGGTGGTGGTGGAAGGAGCAGTCACGTAGAGACGAAAAAACCGTCACGCGGGTCCTACTGACAACGTATCAGGAAGACCATAATTAGGAAATAACGATCCAGAATTTATTTGCTGTTATTAATAAAAAGAAAGCTTAAGCCCTCGATGATCGAACTCGAACATAGAACTCGTGAAATTAATGTAAAATGTCTTCGGAACGATACGGCTTTATGCAACTGGCGTTCGAGGTACTTATTATAAAAGCAAAAGTTTGTAATATTCAGTCAGAGTAGCACATCTCAGAGCGGAGTATGAAGGCCAGTGGTGCACAGTAAAACCTGCTGATCAGTAGTTCATACACTAATTTCATTTTTTTTATTTATAGCAAAGTGCGGTCATGGAGGTGCAAACTGTCCGAATTGCGGATTAACCGTGCACAGCTCTGCGATTAACGGAAAAATAAAAAAGAAGGAAGGTCTTGATAATTTATTAACATCTAACATTAGAGCGAATATACTAAAAGAAGAAATTTCTGTTTTTGGGTTTACGGGTGGCTACCTAACTATGCCTATGATCCGTGAGTTGAACAGCTAATATAGGTGCAAGGAAAGAAATTGCGAAAAAACCGTAGGCACAGAAGAAATACTTCAGCTGGTCCATGAAAGAAGCAAGCACAAAAATGTTCAGTGTAATAGATTTAGGAGTGAAATAAAAAGGAAGTGCAGGGAAGCTAAGCCGAAATGGATGCAGGAAAAAGTCAAGAAATGGAAATAGGACGTCCGATGGACAGACTCAGCACACAGAAAAGTCAAAAGAGCCATGACGAAAGTAAAAGCAAAAACAAGTCAACATTAAGAGTGAAAGAGGAATTCACTGTTGAACGCAGAGGAGAGAGCGAATAGTTGGAAACGGGGCATTACTGGTCAAAAGATGTCTACTGGCCTTAATTTGAGGAAAAACTTTCTGAGAATGTTCCTTTGAAGCTCAGTTTTATATGGGAGTGAATCACAGGCTGTGGGGGGAGGGGGGAGGGAGATGAGGGGAGGAAGCGCAGGGGAAGCGAATCGAAGAGCTAGAGATTTGTTGCTACAGAAAGACGCTGAAAATTTGGGAAGTGGTAAGAAATGAGGATGTTCTCGTAAACATACGGAAAATAAAGAACAGGGTGATGAGTAACGGGTTAAGAAATCAGTGAATGACTTCCATGATACTAGGTGGAGATGTAGGGAGTAAAAACTGTAGGGAAAGACCGATATTTCAATATATCCAACATATAATTCGGGACATTGTGTGCAAGTTTTACCCTGAGCTGAAAATGCTTGCACAGGAGAGGAACTCTTGGTGCGCTGCATCAGACTAGGCAGATGACTTCCTTTTCTTCGCAGGGTCAGCGTGGTTATTATCGGACCTGGCATGGTTAGTTTAAGGGGTGGTCAGACACCATTCCTGCTGGCAACTTGTTACCCTCCTGGTCAGAATATGTGTACCCCAACTGTCTGCATGTTGTGTTAGTCATGGGGAAATGAGCGACAGTTTTCTAAATGTTTGTGAATAGTGTAAATGAGGAGGGACTTGGATACCAGCCCGGTATTCACGTAGTGGGATGTGAGAAACCACCTAAAAATCACGCCCAGGCTGCCCAGCACACCGACCTTCATCGCTAATACGTCAAGCGGATTCCGAGGCCGGCGCTCCTCCCCGTGCTAGAAGCTGCGCTTATGTGCGCGCGGCTATCTGGGAGGGTCAAACCAATGAACTGAATGATAAAAAAATAAAATATGGACGCAGGTACAGTGAAAAAATTATGTCCGGCAGAAGAAAAAAGCGCAGGACGACATTCGCTTCGCCATACTAATGTTTTGGCTCTCTATGAAATTGAGGACTATTGTGAGCAAAAAAGCTGAATGAAAAAGCAGAAAAAAACTGAGCAATAATTTGATAAAAGTAATTAATACGAAATACGACGTGTTTCAAGCGCAATCTTGTAAATAAGTTGTTCGTTCCTGTGTAGTGATGAAGTGGGCTTTTAAATTAGACGTGCGTCATGTTTTGTGAGTCCAATAAATAGGAGTGTTCCGTAAAAAAAATTTTTTTGTGATTTGGATTATACGCGTTATTCGGTTATCTGTGCAGTCTCTGGTCCACATTAACCCACACTATCGAAAGCTTGAGCTTTCTGTTTATTTCGTGTTTCTTTTAAATATTTTAGTTGTGACAAACCTTTTATAATGTGCTTTTTTTTATCCACATGTCAATTTGGCGTGATGTCTACCTTAAAATAAACACGTTTCATAACTAAAAGATTTTTTAAGACCTGAAGATGACAGCGAAATCTGTCGAAAGCTGTTGTTTTACATAAAGAAATATTTGTGCGATCCTGGATCGAGAAAGTTTTTAACAAGTAAAACAGATCGCTCCTTCTGTCTTCTCGAAATGAGAAAATTCAATAACACTTCAAAATAAATAATTCTGTTCTAGGCACACACGCATACCGCACCACCGCCACTCCCACATAATCCGCGGACCTTGCCGAGGTGCGGTGGCTAGGATGCCTCAACTACATAGGTAACCGGATCTGTGGAGAGGCCAGTCTATGGTTCCTAAAGACGAACAGCAGATTTTCCAGCAGTTCCACGGGCAACAATCTGGATGATTTACTTTCCTGGAACTGCCGTTGTGCTGCTGCGGACTGATGAAATCTAGGGAAAGCTACTGCAATTACTCATCCTTAGAGTATGTAGCTGTAATGCATAGTTTAATGATGAGTGCATCATCTTGGATAAAATACTCTGATGGTAAAATAGGTCCCAATTCGGAACTTTGGGCGGGAACCACTCGGGAGTATGTCGTCATCAAGAAAAAGAAAATTCACATTCTACGGATCGGAATGTTAGGGAATGTAGGGCCCTCTATCGGGTAGATAGGTTAGAGAATTTGAAGAAGAGAGTAACATAGGTTGACATTAACTGTAGTACGAAATAGTGAAGTGTGGTGGCTGGAAAAAAGGGACTTCTCATCTGTTGAACACAGTGTCATAAATAAAGAATCAGATGGGCGTAATGCAGGAGTAGGTTTAACAATGAAAGAAAAGAACACGAATGAGGGTAAGCTACTACAAACAGCATAGGTATCAATTTATAGTAGCCAAGATAGATACGAAGCCAACACTCACCACAGAAGTACAATTTTGTATGCTAACTAGCTTCGCAGATGATGAAGAGATCTCACTGTGGGAGTAATCCTCTAATGTTATCATATTATGTCTTGCACTTCGTTATCCGTGCAATTTATTGGTTTCATTTTCTGTTTTTTCACTAGAAAATCGCTCTAGAGCCGAAATCGCGACAGTGAAATAAATGAATAATAAAAACTTACACAAAAATGGCGGCAATGATTTCATTCCAAACTTATATTATGACTGTGGTTACCAACCAATGGAAAACCATAAATTTCAGTGTTAGGCAGTATTTTCTGAGGGTATTTGTACAGAGTGTAGCTTTTTATTGATGTGAAACGTGGATGATAAGCAGTTCAGATGCTTTTGAAATGTGGTGATACGGAAGAATGATAAAGATTAAACTGATAGATAGAATAACAAACGAGAAGTACTGAATATACACTGAAGCGCTAAAGGCATGTGTATTCAAATACAGAGATATGTGAACAGGCAGAATACGGCACTGCGATCGGCAACGTCTATGTCTGGCGCAATTGTTAGATCGGTTACTGCTGCTGCAATGGCATAGTGTCAAGATTTAAATGAGTTTCATCGTGGTGTTATAATCGATGCACGAGCGATGGGAAGCAGCATCTCCGAGGTAGCCATGAAGTGTGGATTTTCCCGTAATATTATTTCACGAGTGTACCGTCAGTATTAGGAGTCTGGTAAAACATCAAATCTCTGACATCACTGCAGCCGGATAAAGATCCTGCAAGAACGGGACCAACGACGACTGAAGGGGATATTGCAACTTGACAGAAACTGTCAGCGTCCAAACCGTTCAACGAAACATCATAGATATGGGCTTTCAGAGCCGAAAGTCCTTTCATGAACCCTTCATAAATGGACAACACAAAGCTTTACGCATAGACTGACATTGGACTGTTGATGACTGGAAACATGTCACCTTGTCGCACGAGTCCCGTTTCTAATTGTATCGAGCGGATGGGAGTGTACGGGTATGGAGACAGCCTCATGAATCAATGGACCTTGCATGTCAGCAGGGGACTGTTCAAGCTGGCGGAGTCTCTGTAATGGTGTGGGGAGTGTGCAGTTGGAGTGATATGGGACCCCCAGATACGTCTAGATACGGCTCTGACAGGTGACACGTACGTAAGCATCCTGTCTGATCATTTGCATCCAGTCATGTCCATTGTGCATACCGACAGACTAGGGCAATTCCAGCAGGGCAATGCGACACCCCACACATCCAGAATTTTACTCTGGTAATACAGGACAGTTTTTGCATGGAGTCTCTTAATATATGAAACAAATATCGCCAGTGATTCCTAGGACCGAAACGGACGCAGCACTGTTATCGGGTTACATGCTACTGCGCTACAGGACGGGCAGTATTTGTATCACTGGAGAAGCTCAAAACATTTTCTGTGAGATGCATCGCATACGTGTCAGACCCTCAGCATGGATCAGTGAAGCCGCTCGGTAATACCTGGGTGTTGCCCAACACCTGTACTGTTCCGGGCAGCTAATGTCGCTACCAGAGTGGTGTATATCTCATTTTTCATGTTTTCACAAGCAAAAGTCTAGAGAGTTTAAGTAGGGGACAGAGCATGCCAGTGCATTGACCAAATGGGATGTTGTGTGGTTAACGTGACTGATCTGTGGTTTACACAGTGAAATACGTTTGTTTTATCTTCAGAACATGTGCATCGCCGAAGGAGGTTGTGGCAGGGACGCAAGGTATCACATTTTGTGTAACACCTGTGGGATATGTTCGCAGGAACTTTTTGTCTTATTTTGATGCTAGGAACCAATCACCTAATTGTCGTTTCCTGAGATACACTCTATACATAGCTTTCTGCAGTCTTATTTTATTTTTAGTATGTCATAATTAGTTTCGATACTGATCTCACATTCAGAAATACACAGGATGATACCGTGATTCTGTTACAAACTTTCAGGAACGACGGACAAGGGCAAATGTATCAATTTGAGGTACGTGCCCCTGGTCCAGAAACGACCGTATCAAAATTTATATGCGAAAATCGTTGTGACACCTCTAACGGCGGACCTCATCTACTGCAAGCTCTTTGCTTTCCATATTTTGGGAGGAGGTAGTACAGACCAAAAGCAAGAAAGAAAATGTCTAGTAAACATGTGCTTTAAAATGCATACCTTAATTACTGTGAGCGCTTGTTCTGAAGAAGAAAAGTGTTTCACAATAGCGAAGATGAACGAGTGTTCATAGCTCTTAAAGAACGCACTTTAGAGCCCTTGTTTACTGAACATTTCTTCTTATTTTGGTCGATGTTACCATCTCTAAAAATACGGAAAGTAAAGAGCTTGCAGTAGAAGAGGTCCAGTGTTAGACATATCAGGATGATTTTCACTCATAACTTTCGACTCTGTCGTTTTCATACCAGTGTCTCTTACCTCAAATGCATACATTCACCATTCCCCATCACCTGTGAAAGTTTCTGACATCATGGAATCACTCTGTATTAGTAAGAAACGGACAACTCACTGTACTGCTCCTTGCAATTAATTTGCCGAATACTAGAGGTCTATTAAGATCCATTTTTATAAATTAGAATTTATTTTCTAATCTAATTTCGATGAGATCTCAAGGATAGACTACAGACGATCGGGACTAGAAAGTCATTTGGACGTGTTAAAATTTAAAGACACTTTGCATAAAATAGAGTGATTACCAGGAAAACAAAGTATGCTTCTTGGCATGTTTTTGAAGATTTACGAAAGAAGATTGTATGATCTGGACATGAATAAGTGGAAACGGAAGTTGTGGAATATAAAAAATGTAGATGCTATAGTTTTTCTGTACCAATTTCCTAACAATTAGCTAAGATCCAACTTGAGAGCTGGAATTACTGCAGTAGAGTCTGTTAACAACAACCAGTTGAGCGTTTGCATTAGTTATTACTTTGCAACGAGCTTAACTGTTGGGAAAAAAAAGGATTTAAAATTTCTAAGATTGTTCGAAACTCTTCTGCTTTGTGTAACATTCTTCCTATTTCCATAAAATTTAGAGGCTTTCCTTCTGTGCACCTCGCTTCGTCCCGTTGGAAAAGAGATCGGTTGGGCGCCAATAGCGCGTCCATGCAAGTTGCGATACAAATCATTCCTGTATTGGAAAATGTGTTAGCATTCGAAACCACAGCATATATTCCATCAGTCAGTAGGCTCTTCTAACGTTACTGCAGCTTAATTGTGCCATTTGGCGTTTTATTCATCCAATTTCTATGTTACTTCTCCATGATCTCATACTTAGCGCTTACAATTAATTATTTGCCGGATTACAAACTGCAAACTACTCTAATTACAATCTTTTATCCGCGGGTACCTATTTCCTATGCTTCAAACGCTACAGCCTCCTGTGCAGTGTAATGAAGTACTGCTGCTAGCCGACGATCTTGCTTCGTTGAATACATCGGTTCTTGTCAGATCACAGACGTTAAGCAACGTCGACTGTACATGGATGGGTTACCGCATGGGTGGCTACATGCTACTGGTTGATTTCCCTTTCCCGTATGGCACAGAGGAGGAGAGGTGGTAGCGTAAAGTTCCTGACCACTAGTCTCTGCTCCAGTGTCCTGGGTTCAGTTCCAAACCTCTCCGCAGTGTCTCATGAAGTGACATTGTTGATGGTGATCTATCCGTGAAACGACGTTAAGGTGGCGGCCCCATTGTGCTATTCGAGAGGAGTAGTTTATTTGCTGCCACCGGCTTTTACCTAACCCCGTGCCTTATCATTATCCAGCACAAACGTGGCGCCACAGTAGACACACTCATTACCTACACTTAACATATACACTTATACACACATCTCTCACACTTCGTGAAGGAAAGGGGCCAGCGTGCGCGAAGCATGGGAAAAACCTTTCCAATTAAGCGGCTGAAGCTGCCGTTCGTGGTTTCCCAGCCTACAATGTCATACGACTTTACTTTTAACGGCCGCCTGTGGAAAGCGTGATGTACAACGGCTTAGCTACAACCTAATTGTTCTCTGCTGAATAACTCTATAATTGCGAAGGGAAAAATTTAAAATTTCTAAGACTGTATGAAACTGCTTAAGTCATCTTTGCATCACTTTAAATTTATATTATATCTATAACATTTCACTCTGTGCATCTACGTTTCCCTCGTTGAAGAGTTTCTCTCCTCCCCCCCTCCCTCTCTCTCCTCTCTCTCCTCTCTTTCTCTCTCTCTCTCTCTCTCTCTCTCTCTCTCTCTCTAACGGAGTCCACGCCGTTGTGAACCACCCTGACAGCATAAAGCTCTATGCCTACTAGGGGATGTTAAACGAAGCTTTCAATGTGTAATCTTGTAATCTAGAGCTATGATCTGCTCCTAGACTCCACACTGAAGTACTGACTGTAAGCACGCTCGCACATCCCTCCTTCCACTCCATTCCTACCCTATGCACACACAAACATGTTCATGAGAAATAGACAACATCTGCTCTATATTACTCTCATAGGAAACCATATAGTCATTTTAATCTCAAATACCAAAAAGCGTTAATGTTATGTTACTAATAGCTGGAGACTGGTAGAACAATAACAAATATATTGGTTTTGAGATAAAGGTGGACACCGTTTTTTATTGGCCTTAGTAAGCGGCCACATTAGCCAGCTTTATTCGCTGCGCCCAGATTGCAATGTGTCAAGCACAACAGGTTCTTATGTTGAAAGCAGTCTCATGAAATCGCTCTCGCGAATTGCGGCAGGCCGCAGGTAAAAGGCAACCTCAATCGCGGAAAGAAAAATATAACGACTTCATTCATATTAATATGAACTTTTCTATCCCAACAGATTCTGCACTGCAATTCACTATAAAATCCAACATTGAACGATTTTTTTTTTTAACGGATGAACTGAATACTTCAGTCGGGAAGGTACTGACGCGACACCATAACTTCTCTCCTCCTCCCCCAACATTTTTCTAATACCAGGTGGCTCAAAATGCAGAAGCAACAGAGCTAGGTTTATCTTGTTTTTCCTGCAAAAACAGCAGCTTATTCACCATTATTGTCGTTAACCCCTAAAACATTATTATTTCTTTTTAATTTCTACAGCCTTACATTCAATCCCTACTAATTGGTATAGCTTGGTTAGTAGACGCACTGGTTCATTGTAGAGAGCGGCTTTTATCTTTTTTTTTATCAAACTGGGACAAACTTGTCAAACGGCTTTATTTGGGATAAGAGAGCCAGTTTCTTCGTTTCGCCAATCTACCCTTTGAAAACAATGTAAGAAAGAGCCGCTGCGAGACTGGGAAGTAATGAACGTCTAAAAGAGTTATTATACATGATTTCCTGTTAACTATATTTTTCACAGACACCATTCAATTTAAGGCTGCGCAGATAATTCTGAAACGGATAAACGTTTTAAAGTACGACAGTTCTTACTTATAAGTGACTCGTTTCAACAGGTCTTCAGACCTTCGAAAATATTTTTATGTTTACACCGATCCCTTCATTAGGAACTGATATGATGTTGCTGATTGAGAGCTTCTTACTCTCTGAAATATTAAGTGTTAACTATTTTGATAGTTAACGTTGTCTCTGCCTTCTTCAAACAGGTTATGAGGTAGAGAAAGGAACAGCGCTTGGACTATATTTTGGAAAACCGAGGTTCAAACACCCCAGCCCTACTGCCCATGAAAACGTTGTATGACTACACCCATGAAAACTGGCACGTGTGGTTTCAGACCATCTTTATAGCTGAGGACATTAATAGTATTTCCCCTAGTACCAATGGAGGTGAGAAGTTTTCAAGACGAACCACGTTATGTCCATAACACAACAGCACCAACACTGGCCAGTTCCAACAGAGTCGCTATGCTCACACATGGAGCCTTTTTCCTCTCCAGACAAAACTACGACGCAGAATCATTATCGAACTTGTAACGTAGCGATAGCAACAAAGGTACACTTTTTAGAAAGTAATTTTACTTGACATACCAATTTCAGTAGTAGTAGAGCCATCTGTAGTTGCTCCTGTAACCCCTTTCTTTATTTATTATTTAACTTTGAAATATAGCCTGAAATGTCAGTATGGTGTAAAACCAATTTATACAAACTTCGCGCCACTATATAGAAACTATGTAAAGTATGCTAGCTCAACTCGAATGATGAGGCAGGCACAATCGTTGCAGAAGTGCACCATTGAACCGTTAGAACAACCAGCACGCTAGACAAAACGTCATACAGTCGTCTTCAGTTTTTGAAACTAAAAGGCGTGCTGTTGCGTACTGGAAAGTAATTAGTGATTGATAACTATATTTCTTTAAGGTTATTAATTACGGAGTAAGCACGAAGCACCGTGCGCATCACGTGAAAATGTCATAAAAGAGAACTAAAGACACCTGGTAGACACAAAGTACAGCTCCCTACGGTAACTCGTCTGCAATTCTGGTACACATTCAGGGCCTTGTTCAGAACCGTAAGTAACTGAACAAACGCATAAATTTATGAAAGGGTATAGGCATGTTAGCTGTCTCGAATAAACCGTGTTACGATTTTTCTAGTCGCGTTTCACAGTCGACGTTCCTAAGTGCTAAATGTTAATTTCGTTTATAGGCAAAGTTTCAGAAATATTAGAGTCCGGAATATAATCAGCATTATTATTGAATTTTAAAGCTCCTATTAAAAACCCATAAACTGATAGCAGTCATTTATAAGCTTAAATTTCTCACACCGCCATGGGACCGTAGACTCTACTACGTGACAAATTTCAGCTTGAAAAAACTGTGGTCTAAGCTGCCTGACAAACAGACAGACAGACAAACTGACGGACGACAAAGTGAGCCTGTCAGGTCCGTTTGTTACCGACTGAGGTATGGAGCACTAAAAATATAAGATTAAAATGTTTTGATGATTTATTCCGAAAACGGTCCTAAGATTAAATTTGGTGGACAGTTCCTCCGGTATATTAGAACATTACTCAAATTACACTACGAAATCAAATGAACGCATTTTAACTGCCATAAAGTTATTCCCTGATGTTATAACACGTCTTCTCTTCGTATTCTTCTTTCTTGCCTGCGTTTTACACATAATTCTTCTCGTCAATTCTGCGATTTCTTATATTATCGGCCGACTTAATTTTCAGTATCATTCAGTAACACCACATCTGGAAGGCTTCAGGACTCTCCCTTATGGTTTCCCCACAGTCCATGATTCATTTGCAATCCTCTGCTCTAAACGTACATTCTCAGAAATTTCTTCATAAGTGAAATTGTTTGACGCTACTACTCGTATAAATCTTTTAGCCAGAAATGCCCTCTTTGCCAGCGCTAATCTCATATCCTCCATGCTGTGTCCATCAGGTGTTATTTTCTTTCCAAGGCAGCAAAATTCCTTCAGTTTATGCACTGCGTCACCTCCCAAAATGTTGTTGTTGTGGTCTTCAGTCCTGAGACTGGTTTGATGCAGCTCTCCTTGCTACTCTCTATTATGCAAGCTTCTTCATCTCCCAGCACCTACTGCAACTTACATCCTTTTGAATCTGTTTAGTGTATTCATCTCCTGGTCTCCCTCTACGAGTTTTACCTTCCACGGTGCCCTCCAATACCAAATTGGTGATCCCTCGATGCCTCAGAATATTCCTTACCAACCGATCCCTTCTTCTAGTTGAGTTGTGCCACAAATTTCTCTTCTCTCCAATTCTATTCAATACCTCCTCATTAATTATGTGATCTACGCATCTAATCTTCAGAATTCTTCTGTAGCATCACATTTCGAAAGCTTCTATTATCTTCTTGTCCAAACTATTTATCGTCCACGTTACACTTCCATACATGGCTACACTCCATACAAATACTTTCAGAAACGACTTCCTCACACTTAACTCTATACTCGATGTTAACAAATTTCTCTTCTTCACAAACGCTTTCCTTGCCATTGCCAGTCTACATTCTATATCCTCTTTTCTTCGACCATCATCAGTTATTTTGCTCCCCAAGTAGCAAAACTCATTTATTACTTTAAGCGTCTCATTTCCTAATCTAATTCCCGCTGCATCACCCGATTTAATTCGACTACATTCCATTTTCCACGTTTTGCTTTTGTTGATGTTCATCTTATATCCTCCTGTCAAGACACTGTCCATTCCGTTCAGCTGCTCTTCCAGGTCCTTTGCTGTCTCTGACGGTATTACAATGTCATCGGCGAACCTCAAAGTTTTTATTTCTTCTCCACGGATTTTAATTCCTATTCAGAACTTTTCTTTTGTTTCCTTTACTGCTTGCTAGATATACAGATTGAATAACTTCGGGGACAGGCAACAACCCTGTCTCACCCCCTTCCCAACCACTGCTTCCATTTTATGCCACTCGAATCTTATAACTGCCTTCTGGTTTCTGTACAAATTGTAAATAGCCTTTCGTTCCCTGTATTTTACCCATGCCACCTTCAGAATTTGAAAGAGAGTATTCCAGTCAACATTGTCAAATGCTTTCTCTAAGTCTACAAATGCTAGAAACGTGGGTTTGCCTTTCCTTAGTCTATTTTCTGAGATAGTCGTAGGATCAGTATTGCCTCACGTGTTCCAACATTCCTACGGAATCCAAACTGATCTTCCACAAGGTCGGCTTCTACCAGTTTTTCCATTCGTCTGTAAAGAATTCGTGTTAATGTTTTGCTGCCGTGGCTTATTAAACTGATGGTTTGGTAATTTTCACATCTGTGAACATCTGCTTTCTTTGGGATTGGAATTATTATATTCTTCTTGAAGTCTAAGGGTATTTCGCCTGTCTCATACATCTTGCTTATTAGATGGTAGAGTTTTATTAGGCCTGGCTCTCCCGAGGGTGTCAGTAGTTCTAATGAAATGTTGTCTATTCCCGCGGCCTTGTTTCGACTTTGGTCTTTCAGTGCTCTGTCAAACTCTTCACGCATTATCGTATCTCCCATTTCATCTTCATCTACATCCTCTTCCGTTTCCATAATATTGTCCTCAAGTACATCGCCCTTGTATAGATACTCTATACACTCCTTCCACCTTTCTGCTTTCTCTTCTTTGCTTAGAACTGGGTTTCCATCTGAGCTCTTGATATTTATGCAAGTGGTTCTGTTTTCTCCAACGGTCTCTTTAATTTTCCTGTCGGCAGTATCTATCTTACCCCTAGTGATATGTGTGTCTACGTCCTTACATTTGTCCTCTAACCATCCCTGCTTAGCCATTTTGCACTTCCTGTCGATCTCATTTTTTAGACGTATTCCTTTTTGCCTGCTTCATTTACTTCATTTTTGTATTTTCTCCTTTCATCAATTAAATTCAATATCTCTTCTGTTACCCAAGGATTTCTATTAGCCCTCGTCTTTTTACCTACGTGATCCTCTGCTGCCTTCACTATTTCATCTCTCAAAGCTACTCATTCTTCTTCTACTGTATTTCTTTCCCCCATTCTTGTCAATCGTTCCCCAATGCTCTCCCTGAAACTCTCTACGACCTCTGGTTCTTTCAGTTTATCCAGTTCCCATCTCCTCAAATTCCCAACTTTTTACAGTTTCTTCAGTTTTAATCTACAGTTCACAACCAATAAATTGTAGTCAGGGTCCACATCTGCCCCTGGAAATGTCTTACAATTTAAAACCTGGTTCCTGAATCTCTGTCTTACCATTATATAATCTATATGAAACCTTCTAGTATCTTCAGGCTTCTTCCATGTATACAACCTTCTTTCATGATTCTTGAACCAAGTGTCAGCTATGATTAAGTTATGCTCTGTGCAAA
This sequence comes from Schistocerca serialis cubense, assembly GCF_023864345.2. NCBI lineage: Eukaryota > Metazoa > Arthropoda > Insecta > Orthoptera > Acrididae > Schistocerca > Schistocerca serialis. The sequence continues at coordinate 127,119,499 of NC_064638.1, read as the reverse complement.
AAAACTACCAGACGGCTTCCTCTTTCATTCCTTCCTCCCATTCCATATTCACCTACTACGTTTCCTTCTCTTCCTTTTCCTACTATTGGGTTCCAGTCACCCATGACTATTAAATTTTCGTCTCCCTTCACTATCTGAATAATTTCTTTTATCTCATCATACATTTCATCAATCTCTTCGTCATCTGCGGAGCTAGTTAGCATATAAACTTGTTCTACTGTGGCAGGCGTGGGCTTCGTATCTATCTTGACCACAATAATACGTTCACTATGCTGTTTGTAGTAGCTTACCCGCATTCTTATTTTCCTATTCATTATTAAATCTACTCTTCTGTTACCCCTATTTGATTTTGTATTTATAACCCTGTATTCACCTGACCAGAATTGTTGTTCCTCCTGCCACCGAACTTCACTGAGTCCCACTATATCTAACTTTAAACTATCCATTTCCCTTTTTATATTTTCTAACCTAACTGCCCGATTAAGGGATCTGACATTCCACACTCCGATCCGTACAACTCCCAAAATACGCTGATATAATGGTGTAAAATTTCGTAAGACGTCCGAAGATAGCTTTCTTTTCAAGTTTCCACATGACAGTCTGTAATGTCTCTTGTAGCGGTATCTCCGCGATATTTTCAGAAATTTTATAAATTATATAACTCGGTACACATCTCGAAATATCTCTTCTTATCTTGCCGATTATCAATGCAAAGTAGTTTCAAGCCCAATTATTCCTTGGAGCGTCCATTTACTCCATGGAATAGCTTCTCTGCTATCTATGTTTTCTCTTATGAAAAGAATGAAGGAATGCTTGCCGATTAGTCGTGGAAGAAGGAGGATGTATATGTATGTATTGTTGAGCTAGTCGCCATCTTGATGAGATTCTGTATGAGAAGGAATTTAATACATGAACTAAACTAAAGTAAGTGTGTTCGCATATTATTTAACTGATTATTATTGACAGTGTCTGCTTACTACGCTGTGTTGCACGGGATCAGTGGGGAACGTCTGATTTACACTGGACGAACCTGCCGTTTTGTATGCTCAAGGTATCCAGTTACTTCAAATAAATAGGCTAACACGGTCCTACCAGCAGATCTCCGGTCTTCCCCATGTGATCACCGAAAGTTAATAATTATTACAAATGTTTCCAGGAGATCGACTGATAATTTTCGTCGCACCGAGATTTCGAAATTGCTTCACTGCCTTATGGAATTTAAGTTAAGCTCAATTTAATCAGGATAGAACAGTATTGAACTGTGTGAATGTGATAAGCCTGCTTTGTGAATGAAAATTCCCTTAACATACGCATGTTTTTACTATCCTGATCAGTGAAGCTAAATCAGGCCGGTGTGAGAGAAGTTTTTAAATTTTAGATTCCACAAAAAATATTAAATTTGGCTTCACTGTGACAGGACACATTTTTGAGCATTACTTAAACATTGTGTGAATTTTATGTTGCATGTGCACGAGAGAAAAGAAGACGAGGCCAGTTCTAGAAGTTGCAATTTCGCCACAACCTACGAGAACGTCGTTCAGGCCAGGCAATATACAATTAAATTTTTGTAGATAGAAATTTAGAATAACTATTTAAATTTCTATCAGTTTGAATCAGATTGATTAAGTGAATGTTGGGTTGAACTTTAGACAGGAAGTGTTTATTATAAGTGAGTATTATGCAAAGTTTAGGTCAGTGACATTATTAACTCAGATGCGAGTGACTTTATATATTTGTTGTTCTGTGTATTAATGGTTCTTACTAGGGCGGCTTATAAAATGGCAATGCAACAGCAGAGCGAATCACAACAGCCCTCAGCTGTTTCTGAGGTTAGGGAAACATTAAACGCTAGCTTAACCGAAGTAGTGCCTAGCGGCAGCATTAGTCAGGCCCCACAACAAAGCTTAAGTGTTTCGATGTCATCTGAGCAGGACGAAATAAACCCATTGACTGTAATCATGCAGCAGTTAACGCTGTTAGCCAAAAATGTAACAGACTTAACTAAAGCGCAAATAGAGACTAAAAGGGAATTGAATGAACAATTAGCAGCCAATCAAGTGAAAGTCCAGGAGCAATTAGAAGCTAATCAAGCGGAATTAAATAATAAATTAGTAGGGAGTTTTCAGAAACCTTATGATAAATTAAATAAAACTGCGGAAGAATTGAAAATTCAGAATGAAAAGACATAATTAAAAATAGCTGCTCAAACTGAGCAAGTCACTCAGCAGTGTAATGAAAATGCGAAGAAGTTACGCCTAGAGCTAACCGAGTATGTTGCTACTAAGCTTGATACTATTAAGGAGCAGGTCGAGTCAATCCCACAGATAGTTCAAGCACAAGAACAGATGCAATGTTCTATGGCAGTAATTCTGGTATTAGTTGAAGTTCAAGATGAATTAAAGCAACAAGCAAATGAGATGTCAGCAGATATGCAGGACTTGAGACAATCACAAGACAAGATCCTGAAGGACATCCAAAATTTGGATAAATCCATAAATAACATAGAGACAAGACGAGGTTGATCATAAGGTAAATATTCTCGCGAGAAAATTCTCGCAGTTAAGTTTGGAAAGGCAAAGCATTTCTTCAGACAATATTGAACATACGGTCAGAGCAGCTATAGAATTTCAACAATGGCAAGAAAACATTGAGAGATATTCAAATCTATCTCGAGAAGATCAGAATTTCAACAATGGCAAGAAAACATTGAGAGATATTTAAAGCCTTATTGTGGGGCAAATCTATCTCGAGAAGATCAGAATTTCAACAATGGCAAGAAAACATTGAGAGATATTTAAAGCCTTATTGTGGGGCCTGACTAATGCTGCCGCCAGGCACTACCTCGGTCAAGCTAGCGTCTAATGCTTCACTAACCTCAGAAACAGCTGAGGGCTGTTGTGATTCGCTCTGCTGCTGCATTGCCATTTTATAAGCCGAATTTCAACAATGGCAAGAAAACATTGAGAGATATTTAAAGCCTTATTGTGGGGCAAATCTGTCTCGAGAAGATCAGAATTTCAACAATGGCAAGAAAACATTGAGAGATATTTAAAGCCTTATTGTGGGGCCTGACTAATGCTGCCGCCAGGCACTACCTCGGTCAAGCTAGCGTCTAATGCTTCACTAACCTCAGAAACAGCTGAGGGCTGTTGTGATTCGCTCTGCTGTTGCATTGCCATTTTATAAGCCGCCCTAGTAAGAACCATTAATACACAGAACACTCACCTCTGAGTTAATAATGTCACTGACCTAAACGCTGCATAATACTCACTTATAATAAACACTTCCTGTCTAAAGTTCAACCCAACATTCACTTAATCAATCTGATTCAAACCGATAGACATTTAAATAGTTATTCCAAATTTCTATCTACAAAAATTTAATTGTATATTGTCTGGCCTGAACGACGTTCTCGTAGGTTGTGGCGAAATTGTGACTTCTGGAACAGGCCTCGTCTTCTTTTCTCTCGTGCACATGCAACATAAAATTCACACATGTTTAAGTAATGCTCAAAAATGTGTCCTGTCACAGTGAAGCAAATAACACAACCAGTCATCAACAACAACCAGTCATAACAGAAGTAGTAGATGATTCAAGAGAAAATAATAATCGACATTTAAACTGAAGAGGGCCGCTTTATGCTCCGTAAAGCCGGCCGGGGAATACAAAAGGGGCAAACCTGTTTTAAACGAAATTAATTCCGTGGCATTGTTGAGATATAATGAAGGCGAATTAATGACAGATGAATTGACGAGAGACTTAGAGGCCTGTGTAGTCGAAGATAAAAGGGTTCCTGTGTCTGAGATCATCACAAAAGTGGGAGGAATTTTAACCAATGTTGTATTGGACACAGCTTCATCTACAGACCTAGTATCCGGAACTTTGTTTCGCAGAATTAGTAAAATTAAGAAACTCCCTGTAATACCAGTACATAATTGCCGAGTTATAGGTGCAGTGGGAGCAAAATCCCGGAACGTCAAGATACAAACGCTTATAGAGATAAAATTGGGAAATGTAGCTAAACAATGCACATTCCTTGTAGTGGAAAAGTTAGTAGATTGTATTCTTGGCATTGGAACTTTGCAAGCCTGCAATTGCAAGTTGGACTTGGTAGAAGGAAAGGTGCATTTTAAAATCGAAGATCAATTTGTTAAACTGATCTTACTGAGAAAGGAGGCAGTGTATGAGCGATATTTCCGTGGTGCTGCTGTGCAGTTGATTTGTGCTGAAAATAATAATATGTACCGACTACCGATCAAATCAATTCACGTAGAGGATTTCAGGCAAACAGTCGAACAGAAGATTGCTGAGTCAGATTGCCTAACGGATAGTCAGAGGGAACAATTATTCAATATATTAACAGAATATGAGTCAGTTTTCGATGAAAAGCCTGGAATTATTAGAGGATATGTTTGTACATTACAGATTAAGCCCCATAAGACATTTTGCCGCACACAGTAACCCATTCTCTGGCGATTAAAACAACCAGTTCAGGAAGAGATACAAAAAATGTTAAACTGGAATGTTATTGAACCGTTGAACAGCCCATATTGTTTTCCGTTGCTTGTTGTACCAAAGCCAGGAGGAAAAGTTCGATTGGTATTAGATGCAAGGGACATTAACAAAATTATAGTACCTGTGCGCACACATCGATGAGTTAATACAGAAATTTCAAGATGTATCCTATTTAACCAGTATTGATTTGAGAAGTTCGTTCTGGCAAGTCCAGTTAGACAAGGACTCAAGAAAATATACTGCTTTTATACAGGGTGAGTCACCTAACGTTACCGCTGGATATATTTCGTAAACCACATCAAATACTGACGAACCGATTCCACAGACCGAACGTGAGGAGAGGGGCTAGTGTAATTGTTTAATACAAACCATACAAAAATGCACGAAAGTATGTTTTTTAACACAAACCTACGTTTCTTTAAATGGAACCACGTTAGTTTTGTTAGCACATCTGAACATATAAACAAGTACATAATCATTGCCGTTTGTTGCATTGTAAAATGTTAATTACATCCGGAGATATTGTAACCTAAACTTGACGCTTGAAACCTCCGACGTTCAGTTGCGTGTTGTAACAAACACGGGCATAAATTGGCCAGCCCGTTCTCCTGATCTTACACCTCTGGACTTCTTTCTGTGGGGTACGTTAAAGGAGAATGTGTACCGTGATGTGCCTACAACCCCAGAGGATATGAAACAGCGTATTGTGGCAGCCTGCGGCGACATTACACCAGATGTACTGCAGCGTGTACGACACTCATTACGCCAGAGATTGCAATTGTGTGCAGCAAATGATGGCCACCACATCGAACATCTATTGGCCTGACATGTCGGGACACACTCTATTCCACTCCGTAATTGAAAACGGAAAACACGTGTGTACGTGTACCTCACCCCTCATGGTAATGTACATGTGCGTCAGTGAAAAAGGCCAATAAAAAGGTGTTAGCATGTGGACGTAATGTGCTGTTCCAGTGTCTTCTGTGCCTAAGGTCCATCACCGTTCCCTTTGGATCCCTACGTAATTCCGTGCTCTCCGATACACACGATCGAACGGCGGAGGAGTGGTACTCAAGCGTCAACTTTAGGTTACAATATCACCGGATGTAATTAACATTTTACAATGCAACAAACGGCACTGATTACGTATTTGTTTATATGTTCAGATATGCTAACGAAATTAACGGGGTTCCATTTAAAAAAACGTAGGTTTGTGTTAAAAAACATACTTCCGTGCATTTTTTTATGGTTTGTATTAACCAATTACACTAGCCCCTCTCCTCACGTTTGGTCTGTGGAATCGATTCGTCAGTATTTGATGTGGTTTACGAAATATATCCAGCGGTAATGTTAGGTGACTCACCCTGTATATGGAGGGAGAAGCTATCAGTTCAAGGTCGTTCCGTTTGGTCTCAATATCAGCTCTGGAGTTTTTATTTCTGCGTTGGACTATGCCCTAGGACCAGAACTACTTATCGAATAACAATTTTTGTGGACGATCTATTAATTGCCTCTAAAACTTGGGAGGATAATGTACAACTTATTAGGAGGATTTTTGCTGTGTTCAAACAAACTGGTATAGCTGTAAATCTAAAAGAATCCCAGTTTTCTCTACAGAGAATTAAATTCTTAGGACACATGATTAATGCAAAAGGCATTCTTCCAACAGAAGCGAAGATTAGTGCGATAAAAAATTTTCCAACTCCAAGAAACAGAAGACAACTGAAAGGTTTTATAGGCTTGGCTTCATTTTTTCGTCGATTTATTAAAACTCAAGCAATGAACTCTGAAGCACTAAACCGGCTCCTGAGGAAAGCTGTACCATGGCAATGGTCTAATGATTGTGAAAAGGCTTTTTGTGAAATTAAGGATCAACTGATAAATGCTCCGTTATTATACCACCCTGATATGAATGTCGGATTCTGTTTAGCCACTGATTCATCAGATGTGGGATTAGGATCTTGTTCATTTGAAATTAGGTACATCGATGGTGTAAAACCCTTTTGTCAAATTGCATGCCGGCCGAAGTGGTCGTGCGGTTCTAGGCGCTGCAGTCTGGAACCGCGACACCGCTACGGTCGCAGGTTCGAATCCTGCCTCGGGCATGGATGTGCGTGGCGTTCTTAAGTTAGGTTTAACTAGTTCTATGTTCTAAGGGACTAACGACCTCAGAAGTTGAGTCCCATAGTGCTGAGAGCCATTTGAACCATTTGAACCATCCAATTGCATTTGCTAGCAGAGTTTTATCCATCTGTGAAAGAGCATATACCACTATGGAATTGGAAGCTTTAGCAGTTATTTGGTCTTTGAAAAGGTTTAATTATTATGTATATGGCTCAAGGATAGCCGTTTATTGTGACCACCAATCACTAGCCTTTTTATAAACTTGTAAGTTGCTGCATCCTCGCTTGTCAAGGTGGACGCTGGCGCTGCAAGAATATCAGTTTCAAATTATTCATGTAGCCGGAAAAGAATATATTATAGCTGACGCGTTGTCAAGATCTCCTGAAGGGATAACACCTGAACTGGATGTAAATAATAAGGCAGAATTTCCAGAGCTTCTTCTTCAAGAAAATAATTACAAGTTATATTGTATTCATTTATGTAAGACAATGGCTCAGCTTCAGAAGAAGGATCGACGATGGAATGCTATAATACGACAATTAAATCAACAAAATCCTATGGTCAATTTGGAATACTACCAGCTTGTGAATAATATTTTATTTTTTAAATCTGGGAAGGCTGAGAATCCAAAGTGGTGTGTCTGCATACCCGAAGAATATGAAGAACGATTAATTTGGTTTACACATTTGACCTGGGATCATGTTGGTGTTGTAAAGTGTGCTAATAAGATTAGATATTATTGTTACTTCCCAAATATAAGGCGAAAAGTGCACAAGGTCATACAGAAATGTGTTCTCTGTCAAAAGGCTAAGCCGGACAACAAGGGAAATAAAATTGCGCTTCACTCAATAATACCTGAAGCACCAAGATCACTTATATCTTGTGATATTTGTGGATCACTTCCTAGAGCCAGAGGTGGTGTTAAGTACATTATTGGATTCTGTGATGTGTTTACAAAATATGTTAAACTATATCCTATAAAATCAGCAACTGCAAGAGCTGTCGCAGTAAAGTTTGCAAATGACTACATTCCTCATGCAGGGATTCCAAAATCTATAATCTCTGACAATGCGAAGATATTTACTGGATATTTATGGAGAAAATTAGTATCACAACTAGGAATAAAACAGACATTTACATCTTGCTATCATCCACAAGAGAATTTAATTGAACGGGTTTTTCGAGAACTAAACAGATTCATGAGAACGTACTGTCATGATAAACAAACTACCTGGATAAACTATTTGACCGAGTTTGAGCAGATTTATAATAATTTACCTCATAGTTCTACAAACTTTACCCCGAATGAACTGATGATCAGAGATAACGAAAGAAACTTTTGGGTAGATAACTTGCCTAAACTCGAGGACACGAAAATGTCATGGGAAGAAAAAATTCGCAATGCTCTCATTAATATTACGGAGAAAGCAAGACAGCGAAAGGAAATCCATGACACAAACATCAAACGGATTCAGACTTTCAATATCGGACAGAAAATTCTTTTAAGAAGACACATCAAGTCATCAAGGTTGAAGAAGACCATCAGAAAATGGAATCTAATTTATACAGGTCCATATATAATAGTTGATATACCGAATACTGGTGCGTATTTATTAGCATATCCGGATTCTGGAAGAAGGAAAGGATTATTTCCCCATGTAGACGTACAGAAGTACTTTTAAGGAAAGTGTTTCAAATTAAATGAAACGTCTGTATGAAGTATTTGGGTGTTGAAAAAAAAAAATGAAGTGCGAAGGACAGTATGCCTCAGCTATTGTGATAGGTTAAATGACAGCATGCCAAGCATCTGTGACAGTTTAATGAACAGTAAGCGATTGCTTCTGTGATAGTATAGGAATATTTAGAAAAGTAAGTGGAACTGTAACTATTGCTGCTGTGAAGACTTACGCATTATCTGTCTACACGATGATCACCAAAGACGCTTGTGCGTGTGAAATAATATACATTCAGGGAGTGTTAATCTCCAGTGAGAATAAGTTTACTGAAACTATATGATCGAATACGGCGCTTGCGTGTGAAGTTAGTGTTTGCAAACTGACAGTTCACAGGAGAACAAATGAACCGCGTTAGGAAATTAGAATCGATTGCTATTGTCCACAGATATAAAGACTCACTGTTTTTTTTTTCTTTTTTTTTGCGCGAGCTAAATTCTATTCAAGAGAATTTAATTAACTAGCTTAGTGTGTGTTTATAAAATTAGAGTTAATAAGAAAGTTCTTCATTGAATTCATAATAATGTGTCATTTTCCAGTTGGATTTGTTTATTGTTATATTGCATTCATATATGTTCATGAGAAAATGCGGCAATCGGAGTGCGCGTGCGCTGTGGGTAATGAGGAAGATCTGCTTGCCAAAAAGGTGTACAAGGGTCACGCGTGTGTACAGGGACAATGGATATCATAGCTCTTGCTTTATTTTCTTCCGAAGCTTGGGAGTTATTCAATTTTCTAATGTTATTCCAGAGTCAGTTTCTTGCTACTGAGAGGGACTTCCAGAAAGTGGCTTAACGATGGAGAGGGACAGAAAGAGTTTTGATCTGATGGAAACGAGCGTTGTTGCCCCGTTGCTCAGACAAGAGCGTCAACGTGGAGGAGAGATGTGAGAGACGTTGTTCATTGATAAGACAGTAGAGAAGACACCTGTCTGCACGCAGCCAAGATAAGTGTATATATGATGGTGAAATATGATGAAAGAGTCGAACATCACAGATATAACCAATACAAGCATTTATAACTAGCTACAGGCGCCGTGAGCTTTCCTGCGAAAGGCCTTGCAGGATAACACCGCCGTAAACAGACTGGAAGTGTTAGTATTTGTATAAGTCTTTTTTCAGATGAAGAGGGAAGAGATTTTTATATTTCAGCAGGGCATGGAGAGATGCTGATGCCTTTTTGCACATTGCAGTTACATGCTCAGTCCAACTCAGATTTTCATGTGTTATTACTGCTAGAATCGTTAGTGAAGAAGAGAGCCGGCCGGTGTGGCCGTGTGGTTCTAGGCGCTTCAGTCTGGAACCGCGAGACCGCTACGGTCGCAGGTTCGAATACTGCCTCGGGCATGGATGTGTGTGATGTCCTTAGGTTAGTTAGGTTTAAGTAGTTCTACGTTCTAGGGGACTGATGACCTTAGATGTTACGTCCCATAGTGCTCAGAGTCATTTGAACCATTTGAAGAAGAGAAGTTGATAGTTGTCCCATTTAGAGCTGAAGGTGGTAGTGACTCCCGATAATTTGGGCTAAAGAGCCAACCAATATCGCTTGGGTTCTGAATGGATCATAGGCCACTTCTCAGCTTGTGTAAGCCACGCGTCATTAGTTTATATCCTTTGGTGCGACACTCAGTTGTTAAATCATGATTGTGTTAGAAGACGAAAAGTGGTTTGTGAATGAACAAATAATACTTGCGGAATGTGAACTTAAATTCACTTACGACGTCATGATAGGTGGCTCTGTACGTCAGGTTGTCCACTTACATTACTGTACAACTCTTCTAACAGCTGTGAGTATGTAATAATGCATGCACTACTTACTTGACTCCAAGAGTACCTGCTCACAGTTTACATCGCTTCGCCCGTCGGTGTGAATTCTTTCGATCTTGGATGTAAGACCGCCTTGGTGAGCAGATTCCGACAACTACACAAATAAAACAACATCGATTACGTTTTCAAGTTCTTTCAATTCAACTGAGATTCACGTCTACCTACAAAGCAATAATTCACTCTCTATGTTACCCCATCATACACGTTATAGCTTGGGTGGCGGGTTTGAGGCGCCATGTCACGGATTGTGCGGCCCCACTCGCTGGAGGTTCGAGCACTCCCTTGGGCACGGGTGTGTGTGTTGTCTTTAGCGTAAGTTACTTCAAGTAGTGTGTATCCGGCCGCTGTGGAGAAGCGGTGCTAGGCGCTTCAGTCCGAAACCGCGCTGCTGATACGGACGCAGGTTCCAATCTTGCCTCGGGCATAGATGTGTGAGGTGTCCTCAGGTTTAAGTAGCTCTAAGTCCAGGGGACTGCTGACCTCACATGTTAAGTCCCATAGTGCTCAGAGCCATTTGAACCATTTGAAGCAGTGTGTAAGTCTAGGGACCGTTGACCTCAGCAGTTTGGTCCCTTTGGAATTGACACACATTTGAACATTTTTGAACACTATACAGGGTGTTACAAAAAGGTACGGCAAAACTTACAGGAAACATTCCTCACACACAAATAAAGAAAAGATGTTATGTGGACATGTGTCCGGAAACGCTTAATTTCCATGTTAGAGCTCATTTTAGTTTCGTCAGTATGTGCTGTACTTCCTTGATTCACCGCCAGTTGGTCCAATTGACGGAAGGTAATGTTGACTTCGGTGCTTGTGCTGACATGCGACTCATTGCTCTACAGTACTAGCATCAAGCACATCAGTATGTAGCATCAACAGGTTAGTGTTCATCACGAACGTGGTTTTGCAGTCAGTGCAATGTTTACAAATACGGAGTTGGCAGATGCCCATTCGATGTATGGATTAGCACGGGGCAATAGCCGTGGCGCGGTACGTTTGTATATAGACAGATTTCCAGAACGAAGGTGTCCCGACAGGAAGACGTTCGAAGCAATTGATCGGCGTCTTAGGGAGCACGGAACATTCCAGCCTATCACTCGCGTCTGGAGAAGACCTAGAACGACGAGGACACCTGCAATGGACGAGGCAATTCTTCATGCAGTTCACGATAACCCTAATGTCAGCGTCAGAGAACTTGCTGCTGTACAAGGTAACGTTGACCACGTCACTGTATGGAGAGTGCTACGGGAGAACCAGTTGTTTACGTACCGTGTACAGCGTGTGCAGGCACTATCAGCGGCTGATTGGCCTGCAAGGGTACGCTTCTGCGAATAGTTCATCCAACAATGTGTCAATCCTCATTTCAGTGCAAATGTTCTCTTTACGGATGAGGCTTCATTCCAACGGGATCAAATTGTAAATTTTCACAATCAATATGTGTGGGCTGACGAGAATCCACACGCAATTGTGCAATCACGTAATCAACACAGATTTTCTGTGAACGTTTGGGCAGGCATTGTTGGTGATGTCTTGATTGGGCCCCATGCTCTCCCACCTACGCTCAATGGAGCACGTTATCATGATTTCTGTAACAACTATGACGGCTTCTGACATCAAATGTAACAGTTGTGTTACTAAATGTGACACTTCTGTCACTCAATGTAACTGTGTTTTCTCTTTTGATGCTGTCAATTGTCAGGATGAGCATTCTAAAGCATTCTGTCAGGGTGAAAATATTAAATAAATTAACTTTTCTCTCTTACAACATGTGGGCAGGGTGGGTTCTCCCTTGGCTCGGGTATGAGGTCGAATGAAACATCATTTTTACATAGATAACTTTTATTGAAAGTTTCGTACAACTGTATCTTACTGGGACATTCTGGTTCGGAGAGCGGCAGCCGTGTCGTTTGCGTAGCCTTCTGCTGCGACAGCGGCGGCGGCGGCGGCGTCTGATCACGCGTAGCGGTGTGTATCTCGTGTCGCCGTCTCGCCCAGCTGACCGGAGACGCGCAGCGCGAGGTGGCCCGTTTAATTATTGCGAGCGACGTCGTGCATCGGATGGTGATACCTTGAATGTGGCGTCCCAGTGTTTCTCTTCTCTAAGCGGCCGCGTGTGTTGTGCGTCGACCAGCGGAGCGGCGCGGCGGGGGAAGGCCAGTGTCCCGAACTCGAACTACGGACTCCCGCTTGCCAGTCTTCGGCTGTCAGGTCTTCATCCCAGCTCACAGGTAACTACTGATGTGAGGCCGTCTCCTTCCCGTCCTCACGAGTCACCCGGGTATGTAAAACCAGATTTCAAATACCTTTTCACTTCTGTCTTCTGGCGCCGCGGCTGCTGCTTGCTATTCCATTACAGCGGCGGACTTGGTGCGTCTGTGCATGATGCAGTCTCTTCTTGCATGACGGTCTTCAGCACCGAAACTGACTGAAAACTACTGCTACTCTTCTTTTCTTCCTTCGTCTCTCGTCTTCGTCTCTGTTCCCGTCTCCGTCTTCGTCTTCGTCCCCGTCTTCATCTGTCTTCCTCTGTCTTCATCTGTCGGGCCCACCGCGTCTCGTGTATTTATTCACTTCAGTTCACTGGAGGTGAACGACTTCACGGCCATTGCCTCTTCTGTCACGTTGAAAAGCTTCTCGAAGAATCTTCTTGACCTCGGTCATTGGCTCTTGGAATGTAGGCGGGGGCCTCTGATCGCATGTGACGACTGAGAAACACGTGAGCCGGTCATTGCCTCTTCCGTCACGTTGAAAAGCTTCTCGAAGAATCTTCTTAACGTCGGTCATTGGCTCTTGGAATGTAGGCGAGGGCCTTTGCTCACATGCGACAACTGAGAAACACGTGAGCCGGTCGGGCGATGCCCTGACGGCTGAATCGACAGCGCCCGCTTATGTGGAACTGCTGACTTCAGGGTCATTGTCTCTTCTGTTCTGCTGTTCTGCACGCTGAATGCCAGTATGTAACTCTCTAAACTAAACCAAGTTTTCCCCATTATATTCTAATTTCTAGTTCACTTTGATTTCACTAATTTATTTACTTAAGTACCACTCAACATTCCTCCACCCTTCGGAGAAATTCGCCCTCGAATTTACCACTCAACATTCCTCCACTCTTCACACGGCAAAAGCACAAGCACTGAAAACTCTCGACTTAGAAGATTACACACGCTTCACATAAAGTATGTGGAAAATACTTTATCACTTTACAAAAGCACTGAACGGTCATGAATCACATAGTTCTTACATAAATGGTTGTAATAAGTGTAACAAATCTTGATGACAATGCATAAACAAGAAATAAATTTTGCACTTAGAAAATTACATAACAACAGCTGTTTAATCTACGCTATACTAATGCAAGAATATCTATTCTACAGTATTGTTTGTGTTAACAAGCGACTGTTTAATAAAGAATGAATTACAATATACAAAATTAATACATTAATGCTCAAAAGTAACTGCTGAAGTACACCAGTTAAGAGTGTGGTATCCAATTAACAGGGATTTGATGAAGTGGTATATTATTATTTGGCTTATTTTTTCGTCTTAAATAAAAGAAAACTGTACAAAGCAGAAACACCAACACAAAGGTTCCAGATATACCCGTTCCTAGCATTATAATTTTAGTTTTGTTCACCTTTTAATTGTAAGACATGTTGCATCATAACATTAGTATCAATTTTGCCTTGCTGTGAGTTTACGACTTCAGAAGGGAACTGTCAAGGGAGTCATTGAGGTAGGATAGGTTTTGTGTAGGAAATGCTTGCATGGCGTTTTCTGAAAAAAGCAAACAACATGGTTATGAACCTACAAACCTAGTAAAAACAAAAACAAAGAACAGAAGGAATACATTGTTAACTACAAGATCTACATGTTTCTACGTTCAACTTTTCTTTCTTAAAAAATAAACCATTATAATTTATTAATTATTTACATTTGTATACTGTCCATAGTCTACTAAGATTCAACTAGGACATTCGCACCCTTGAACGAAGATTGTATGGTGCCATGTCTGTATGTTGTGCTGGCGTGGCCACTCTTTTTCCTTTACGGGAACTTCCTCCACCCTTCGGAAAAGCAGACACTATTGTTGAAGGAATTACATCTGGAGCGCCCTTAAAAGGTTTTAAACGACTTGCATGGACAATGGTAGTTCGGGTGGGCAGTTGCAATTTAACGTTGACTGGTGACGTGATCTCAATAATTTGATAAGGACCTCTGTAGTTTGTTACAAATTTCTTCGTTTTTCCTTTAGCTATGTAAGGAGTTGAAAGCATAACCCACTGACCGATTTTGTAATTTGGATATTTAGCTTGGGTATTACCTAATCTTTCCTGTCGTTCCAAAGCCTTTGTATTAGATTTTTGAACCTTTTTCCATACATCCTTCGTCATTCGACTGAAATCTCTTACTGTTTCTCCGACTTTTCCGTTTTTCTGTCTGATTACATCAAAAGGGGACGGCATTTTTTTCCCATAGACCACTTCATAAGGTGACATGCCAGTTGCTTCATGCGTTTTGGCGTTGTATACCGACACGATTATTGGTAAATACGTATCCCAATTAGAATGTTGTTCGTTAATATAATAACTAAGCATCTTGCCAATTGTCCGATGAACTCTTTCTGTGCGCCCGTTGCACTGAGGGTGTAACGGAGTTGTGCGTAATTTGCGTATTTTTAATAAGTGGCATAGCTGTTTCATTAATTCAGACATAAAATTAGATCCCTGATCTGTGATAATAGCTTCAGGTACTCCAAATTTAAGTATCCAGTTGTTAACTAAAGCTTGGGCAACTGTATTTGCTTGCTGATCTGGGAGACTCACCATAGCTAGATAGCGTGAAAAGTGATCGATAATTGTAAGAACATATTTATTACCAGCAGGTGTTTTATGATATGGCCCGTAGAGATCCAGTCCGCAGATTTGAAATGGACGTGAAGCCTCGGGGAGCCTCTGTAAGAGTATTTTGGAACGAGAAAGTTCAGCTCGTTGTGCGCACGCAATGCAATTACGAACGTACTGCGCAACATCCTGCTTTCTGGTTTGCCACCAAAATCGCTCTGCTACTCGTCTTTCGGTTGTCCGCTGTCCACCGTGTCCTGCAAGGATATGATCGTGGGCCTCTGCCATTATTTCTTGTCTAAGGTGTTGGGGAACAACAATTCGCGGTCCAAGTTTTGTTTTACGGCATAATACACCATCTTCCAAGCAAAATTGTTTTTGAGTTGCGTACTGTTTACATTCTGTATCCTCATCTTGTGCCTTTCTCCAGTCCTCAGTATCTCGGCCTGTTGCTTCCAAAAGTGCTATTTTCCGACTTAGGCAATCTGCATTCGTGTGTTTTTTGCCTGGTTTATGGATAACTTCGAAATCCATTTCGGAAAGACATAGGGCCCAACAGGTAAGACGACTAGATGGATCTTTTAATCCAAGCAACCATTTTAAAGCTGCGTGATCTGTAATGACCTTGAATTTTCTACCATACAAGTAGCATTTAAAGTATTTGATACCATAAATAACACTTAACAATTCTTTCTCCGTTGTGGAATAATTTCTTTCTGCCGTTGTTAGTTGTCTCGAAGCGTAGGCTATGGGGTGTTCCGCGCCATTAATATTCTGACTCAAAACAACCCCTACTGAATGACCACTTGCGTCACAGGATAAAATAAATTCTTTATTATAATCTGGGTAGGCTAATACAGGACTGTGTGTTAACTTATCTTTAAGGGTTTGAAATGCAGATTCACAATCTTCAGACCAATGAAATTTTGCACCCTTTTTCAACAATTGGGTTAAGGGTCGGACAATTTCAGCAAAATTTTGAACATATTTTCGGTAATACGATGCGAGACCAATGAAACTTTGTACCTCCTTAACGCGTTGTGGTGTTGGGAAGTCCTTAACTGCCGAAATTAATCGAGGATCTGTTTTAATTCCTTTTTCACTAATGACATGCCCTAGGTATGTAACCTCTGTCAATGCAAAACTACATTTTTCCATATTTAATGTTAATTTAGCTTTTCTAAGTCTCTGAAAAACATTACGCAGACGCACAGCATGTTCATTAATGTCTCTGGAGAATACAATAATATCGTCTAGATATACACAACATTGCTGAGTTTTGAGTCCTCGCAATACTCCATCGAGTAGTCTTTGAAAAGTTGCTGGTGCATTTTTCAAACCGAAAGGCATTCTTTTAAATTGCCAGTGGCCTCCAGGGGTAGAAAATGCTGTTTTATGCCTATCTTCAGGAGCAACTTCCAATTGATGATATCCGCTACGTAAATCGATTGTTGAAAAGTATTTACTGTTACCCAAACTGTCAATGATATCTGTAATGTTTGGAAGAGGATAAACATCTGAGATTGTTTGTTTGTTAAGGTGTCTGTAGTCACAACAAAATCTATATCGTTTCGTACCGTCGGGAGACTTCTTTGGAGTAATTACAATATTTGAATTATAAGGCGAATCAGAATATTCTATAATTCCATCTTTTAGATGCTGTTCCAAAAATTCATCCAGTACTGGCTGTAAGTGATGCGGAACTCTATAAGGCTTCCTATAAACTGGGGGGCTATTTCCTGTTGGGATCCTATGCTGTGTGATGTCTGTTGCTGGCAATGGACCTTCTGCATTAAATAAATCTTGGAACTCAACTAAAACTGCTTCTATCGTGTCTCTATCCTTTCCTTTCAAATGCTCAATCTTCTGGCGCAATGCGGTTTTATAGGCGTCTGGTTTCTGACCATCATTAATATCTGACCAAATGAAATCTTCTTCTTCAAAAGTACTGACTGTAGCTACTAATATTCCCTTATGCAACTCTTTGTCCTCCACTCCGAAATTGTCAATATGTACCGGTACTTTTCTTTCTCCCTCAACGTCTTGAACCCGTACAACACTCCTACGTACAAAACAATGTGATACGTCTAATTCCTCATTTTCCTCTAAAGGCTCTATTAGACACACTGTATCTGTAGGTACCTCGTGGTCAACGGTCATCCAGAGAAGTTTTCCTGAGCCAGATGGTATCTGATTCCGCGAATCAACCTTCAAGGACGTTGCACGCAGTATAGTTGATTTCGCCTTCCGGTTAGGGAAATCTTGCGGCAGAGGGCCCTTTGCAGCGGTGTCACCTAGCTGAAACACTATTCCGCTAAGTTCTACAGTTTGCTGTCTGAGGTCGATTTTAGCGTGATGTTTATTCAGTAAATCCAACCCTAGGATCGCGTCGTACCCGTCACTTACCTTTGTTACCACTTCTACATCTTCTTGAAATTGTACACCGTGAATATAGAAAATCAATGATGTACATCCTAATGACTTAACTGTACCTCCTCCTACTCCACTCAATCTATACCTTGGAGGGTCATATTTCTTTTCTCCAATACATTCATTACTTACTATTGATACGTTTGCGCCTGTATCCACCAGTATCCTTGCCTCTTTATCCTGTATGGTAGCAGATAACCAGCATTCCGCCTTCACATTCGCCTTAATGGCATGAAATTTTATTGGGAACGCCTGGCGGCGGCTCCGACATTCCCGTTTGAGTTTAACTGATTTCTATTTCCAAAAACTTTCTTAGACCTGCATTCCTTGAATGTGTGACCTATTCTTTGACAATTAGTGCAGTGAGGTTGTCTGCAGTTTTTTGCTATATGTCCGTGTCGATCGCACCTAAAACATCGTACTCCTGCTGAAAATATATTTCGCTTCTCCTTGTATCTGGTGGCAATGTCAATTTCTTCAAAAGCTGTCGCCACAGATACAGCTTCTGCTAAATTTTTAGGAAACTCTGCCCTGACACGACGGGACGTTTCAGGAGGTAACCCACGTAAAAATGTATCCAGAGCTCTATTTTCTGCCTCTTGTAAAATAACTTTATTTGCTTCATCACTAGTTGTCAACTGATAGGTGTTAATATTAACTTTTCTAATCCTATCTACAAAGCTTTCTAACTACTCATTTTGCCTCTGAGTGATAGTGTTTAACTGTTCCCTATAAAATCTACAGCTGTTCTGTTTTTGAAAACGTTTAAGCAATCCTTTCTTCAATTCCTCAAATGTTGGAGCATTCCGTAATTCTTCATGGTATAAGACGTGTGCTTTAGCCTCTCCTGTCAATCTTAACTTTGTCATTTGTAAGAGCTGTTCATCTGACCATGATCCTAACTTTGCAGCTGCTACTAAATCATCAAAAAAAGCTGTTATGTCCTCGCCAAGTTTACCTGAAAAAGGAGTTACTAAGGCTGCTGCTGAGGAATCTAAGGTGGGAGGGATTGAACTGGTTTGCCTAACCTCACTCAACTGTTTAAATAATGCATTATTATCATTTTTAAGCTGTGCGATCTGATTAACTAAGCTCTGAATAGCTTCATCAGTAGAAACCGCTTGTGGTGCTGACTCTGACTTTGTACGATTTCGTGTCATCATTTTACAAACTGTTAGTTACACAATCTTCCTATACTGAATTTAAAAGATGTTTAAATATTTCCGACAAACTCTTAAAATCATGAGAGAAAATAAACTTCTAAATAAAGAAAATATTACGACTGCTATGCAAACCTCTATCCCTTCACACATTAAAAAATACTAACTGGGGACCTTTAGTGACTACCATTCACACCTCATATTGAGCCAAGGGTTTTTTCTCTGACACCAATTGTAACAACTATGACGGCTTCTGACATCAAATGTAACAGTTGTGTTACTAAATGTGACACTTCTGTCACTCAATGTAACTGTGTTTTCTCTTTTGATGCTGTCAATTGTCAGGATGAGCATTCTAAAGCATTCTGTCAGGGTGAAAATATTAAATAAATTAACTTTTCTCTCTTACAACATGTGGGCAGGGTGGGTTCTCCCTTGGCTCGGGTATGAGGTCGAATGAAACATCATTTTTACATAGATAACTTTTATTGAAAGTTTCGTACAACTGTATCTTACTGGGACATTCTGGTTCGGAGAGCGGCAGCCGTGTCGTTTGCGTAGCCTTCTGCTGCGACAGCGGCGGCGGCGGCGGCGTCTGATTACGCGTAGCGGTGTGTATCTCGTGTCGCCGTCTCGCCCAGCTGACCGGAGACGCGCAGCGCGAGGTGGCCCGTTTAATTATTGCGAGCGACGTCGTGCATCGGATGGTGATACCTTGAATGTGGCGTCCCAGTGTTTCTCTTCTCTAAGCGGCCGCGTGTGTTGTGCGTCGACCAGCGGAGTGGCGCGGCGGGGGAAGGCCAGTGTCCCGAACTCGAACCACGGACTCCCGCTTGCCAGTCTTCGGCTGTCAGGTCTTCATCCCAGCTCACAGGTAACTACCGATGTGAGGCCGTCTCCTTCCCGTCCTCACGAGTCACCCGGGTATGTAAAACCAGACTTCAAATACCTTTTCACTTCTGTCTTCTGGCGCCGCGGCTGCTGCTTGCTATTCCATTACAGCGGCGGACTTGGTGCGTCTGTGCATGATGCAGTCTCTTCTTGCATGACGGTCTTCAGCACCGAAACTGACTGAAAACTACTGCTACTCTTCTTTTCTTCCTTCGTCTCTCGTCTTCGTCTCTGTTCCCGTCTCCGTCTTCGTCTTCGTCCCCGTCTTCATCTGTCTTCCTCTGTCTTCATCTGTCTTCAACTGTCGGGCCCACCGCGTCTCGTGTATTTATTCACTTCAGTTCACTGGAGGTGAACGACTTCACGGCCATTGCCTCTTCTGTCACGTTGAAAAGCTTCTCGAAGAATCTTCTTGACCTCGGTCATTGGCTCTTGGAATGTAGGCGGGGGCCCCTGATCGCATGTGACGACTGAGAAACACGTGAGCCGGTCATTGCCTCTTCCGTCACGTTGAAAAGCTTCTCGAAGAATCTTCTTGACGTCGGTCATTGGCTCTTGGAATGTAGGCGAGGGCCTTTGCTCGCATGTGACGACTGAGAAACACGTGAGCCGGTCATTGCCTCTTCCGTCACGTTGAAAAGCTTCTCGAAGAATCTTCTTAACGTCGGTCATTGGCTCTTGGAATGTAGGCGAGGGCCTTTGCTCGCATGTGACGACTGAGAAACACGTCAGCCGGTCATTGCCTCATCCGTCACGTTGAAAAGCTTCTCGAAGAATCTTCTTAACGTCGGTCATTGGCTCTTGGAATGTAGGCGAGGGCCTTTGCTCACATGCGACAACTGAGAAACACGTGAGCCGGTCGGGCGATGCCCTGACGGCTGAATCGACAGCGCCCGCTTATGTGGAACTGCTGACTTCAGGGTCATTGTCTCTTCTGTTCTGCTGTTCTGCACGCTGAATGCCAGTATGTAACTCTCTAAACTAAACCAAGTTTTCCATTTATATTCTAATTTCTAGTTCACTTTGATTTCACTAATTTATTTACTTAAGTACCACTCAACATTTCATACGGGATACTCTACCTGTGCTGCTAGGACATGTGCCTTTACAAGTACGACACGATGGAGCTCCTGCACATTTCAGTCGAAATGTTCGTACGCTTCTCAACAACAGATTCGGTGACCGATAGATTGGTAGAGGCGGACCAATTCCATGGCCTCCACGCTCTCCTGACGTCAACCTTCTTGACTTTCGTTTATGGGGGCATTTGAAAGCTCTTGTCTACGCAACCCCGGTACCAAATGTGGAGACTCTTCGTGCTCGTATTGTGGACGGCTGTGATACAATACACCATTCTCCAGGGATGCATCAGCGCATCAGGAATTCCATGCGACGGAGGGTGGCCGCATGTATCCTCGCTCACGGAGGACATTTTGAACATTTCCTGTAACAAAGTGTTTGAAGTCACGCTGGTACGTTCTGTTGCTGTGTGATTCCATTCCATGATTAATGTGATTTGAAGAGAAGTAATAAAATGAGCTGTAGCATGGAAAGTAAGCGTTTCCGGACAAATGTCCACATAACATATTTTCTTTCTTTGTGTGTGAGGAATGTTTCCTGAAAGTTTGGCCGTACCTTTTTGTAACACCCTGTATATACACTCCTGGAAATGGAAAAAAGAACACATTGACACCGGTGTGTCAGACCCACCATACTTGCTCCGGACACTGCGAGAGGGCTGTACAAGCAATGATCACACGCACGGCACAGCGGACACACCAGGAACCGCGGTGTTGGCCGTCGAATGGCGCTAGCTGCGCAGCATTTGTGCACCGCCGCCGTCAGTGTCAGCCAGTTTGCCGTGGCATACGGAGCTCCATCGCAGTCTTTAACACTGGTAGCATGCCGCGACAGCGTGGACGTGAACCGTATGTGCAGTTGACGGACTTTGAGCGAGGGCGTTTAGTGGGCATGCGGGAGGCCGGGTGGACGTACTGCCGAATTGCTCAACACGTGGGGCGTGAGGTCTCCACAGTACATCGATGTTGACGCCAGTGGTCGGCGGAAGGTGCACGTGCCCGTCGACCTGGGACCGGACCGCAGCGACGCACGGATGCACGCCAAGACCGTAGGATCCTACGCAGTGCCGTAGGGGACCGCACCGCCACTTCCCAGCAAATTAGGGACACTGTTGCTCCTGGGGTATCGGCGAGGACCATTCGCAACCGTCTCCATGAAGCTGGGCTACGGTCCCGCACACCGTTAGGCTGTCTTCCGCTCACGCCCCAACATCGTGCAGCCCGCCTCCAGTGGTGTCGCGACAGGCGTGAATGGAGGGACGAATGGAGACGTGTCGTCTTCAGCGATGAGAGTCGCTTCTGCCTTGGTGCCAATGATGGTCGTATGCGTGTTTGGCGCCGTGCAGGTGAGCGCCACAATCAGGACTGCATACGACCGAGGCACACAGGGCCAACACCCGGCATCATGGTGTGGGGAGCGATCTCCTACACTGGCCGTACACCACTGGTGATCGTCGAGGGGACACTGAATAGTGCACGGTACATCCAAACCGTCATCGAACCCATCGTTCTACCATTCCTAGACCGGCAAGGGAACTTGCTGTTCCAACAGGACAATGCACGTCCGCATGTATCCCGTGCCACCCAACGTGCTCTAGAAGGTGTAAGTCAACTACCCTGTCCAGCAAGATCTCCGGATCTGTCCCCCATTGAGCATGTTTGGGACTGGATGAAGCGTCGTCTCACGCGGTCTGCACGTCCAGCACGAACGCTGGTCCAACTGAGGCGCCAGGTGGAAATGGCATGGCAAGCCGTTCCACAGGACTACATCCAGCATCTCTACTATCGTCTCCATGGGAGAATAGCAGCCTGCATTGCTGCGAAAGGTGGATATACACTGTACTAGTGCCGACATTGTGCATGCTCTGTTGCCTGTGTCTATGTGCCTGTGGTTCTGTCAGTGTGATCATGTGATGTATCTGACCCCAGGAATGTGTCAATAAAGTTTCCCCTTCCTGGGACAATGAATTCACGGTGTTGTTATTTCAATTTCCAGGAGTGTATATATATATATATATATATATATATATATATATATATATATATATATATATATATATATGTGTGTGTGTGTGTGTGTGTGTGTGTGTGTGTGTGTGTCAAGAGAGAGGGGGGGGGGGGGGGGTTGTAATCTTTCTGCATTAGAAAGCCACATATGATCTTCTTCTATTTGTAGCAAAATAGAAACGCTACGTTACTTACCTCTTGGACTGCTATCGCATATTTCATTCTGTTAGGTTAAAAGTTAACTGACATTTCTAAGACGTCGTATCATGCTTTTTAAATATGTTGATATCTGACAAGATTATTTGCAACACACGAAGTTCGCAACAGATAACCTGTGCCCAAGCGCACACACTCGATTGTTATTTTCAGTGTTCAAGCAACCACATTTGTATTTTCCATAAGGATCCAGCACATTCAAAATATCCCAAGATAACGTATTTCCTAATATTCACTTTTGAACAGTAAGTTCCCCTGTTACAGTATCCTTTTCTAGATAATACTCTGGAGGATACTGTATTTATTCACTTCCAAAAACCATTTGACTCGGTAGCATTCATAATCTACGATGAAGCAGCTCTATCATATGGGATTTGTGACTGGAATGAGGATTTCTTGGCTGCAATGAGAATTTCTTGGTAGGAAGGACACAGCATGTTGTGTTAGGTGGAAAGTCACGGACAGATGTAGAAGTAACTTCAAGCGTGCGATAGGAAAGTGTGCTAATATCCTTAATTTGATTGTAGTATGTTAATAACGTGGTTGTCACTATTAAAAATGAAACGGGAAGGAAAGGACACATTTATACTGTAGTGTTGATGCAGTGGTATTCTGGACAAGCTCGCCAGATGACAGGGGGAGAAAAGGAGGTAATGTCCATATCTGTTAGGGCCCGTGATTAAAGTTTATAACTGTATAATTATGATGTCAGCAAACATGCAAAAGAAGGCGACATTGCGGGGTCGCTGTCAACGATCATTTATTTAATTATTCTTTCCATGGAACGTGCCTATTTTTGATGCACACACATCTGTTAATCTTGCACTAATATTCTTGATATACACATGCTGGATTTCACAAAAGATCGAAGTCATATGGCATAAAGGAAATATCTAAGAGAGAGAAAGGTTTTCAGACCACAAATATTGCAATATCAACACCTGATACAAAAAATGAGGAAAAGCACATCACTTTTTTCAGCGGGCTCCGTTACTGAACAACTAATTAAATATACGTCGATCGTTTAACATGTATCGATTTGCGGTATAGGAAAGTTGTTGGCTCTACTGGGAGTGAAGCCAGTCTCGTGCTCAAGAAGGCGCAACAACAAAGCAGATAGAGTAACATTCGTTTGATCGACTCACACACAAGCAGGGGTAGCGAGTAGCTTCCTCTACTTACTAACAAATCTCATGGGGACAATCAAATAACAGAGAGAGAGAGTAGGAAGTGAGCATCATTATTAAGACTCATATCTGCAAGAATACCGCTAAAATTGGGAAATCAGAGAAGGAGAGAACACTCCTCCAGCATATCGGCATTCATTAGGAGCGAAATCTTGCGTTCTGCAACGCGCACAGCAGTACTGAATGGCAGCTGCCAAATCAGGGACATGAGACATGAATCATGCTGACAGACCATGACTAAGTCCTGAGAAACCAACTATCCACTAAACAAAATTCACAGTAGATTTGCGAAAACGTGTACTGCGACTGTGCAACTGACAACTACCGAAGGCATTTATACACCACACATAACATTTCTGTGGCCAGTACCCGTGAAATGTGGTGAGTTGGTGAACAATGGTTGAGACATCGTACACAGAGGTTATCCGGTTGAAAGAATGAAAACTCAACACACGATTCAATACGGAATTACGGAATTAAATGAATGAGTAATCGGCTAGTGGAAACTTCGCACTTTGAGTAAAATTCTCATAGCACTCGTCCGAAATCAACAAAATGCATCCTATCAGATTACACTCAACATGTGAAATTCAGAGAAATGAATTACAACAAGACTTCCATAACATATCATAGCTAATATCGATTAAACATAATTACGGTCAACTATAGCTCGTACTGATACCTTCATAACCTAAACAGATCCGCCATTAGAGCACATCTGCATAGTTAAAACTTCACTGCCGGAACAAGACTAATACGAAAACTGCATGTCTGCACTCAGACACCTGATAGGGAGAGATCCTTCAAGCAGTGTGGCCCATATTCAATGTGGAAGCAACCACTGTCTTTAACACTGACAACTGCCCCCACCCACTGCTGTCTCCCTTCACCAGGTTGGCAAGAACGAAAAAAAAAAAAATGGTTCAAATGGCTCTGAGCACTATGGGACTCAACATCTGAGGTCATCAGTCCCCTAGACTTAGAACTACTTAAACCTAAGGACATCACACATATCCAAGCCCGAGGCAGGATTCGAATCTGCGACCGTAGCAGCAGCGCGGTTCCGGACTGAAGCGCCTGGAACCGCTCGGCCACAGCGGCCGGCCGGCAAGAATGAACTTCTCATTACTGCTTCTGCAAATGCAAAATACTCTTAAAGGTTTTTTCCCACCAGAGCTAAACCAAGTTAAACAAGACTGAATGACAAACAGTTAGACAGCCTCTACTGCAAATAATGTGGCACATCCTGGAAGCTACTGCTTCAGCTCAATCGAGCGAGAAGACTGAATCGTTAACTCAGCAACACGATCCCACTGAGGATGATCTTAACGTCTCTCTGACTCCACAGCACATTGCTGCGAGAACGAGTAAATGATCCACAAGAAGACCTGTCAGCCCAATGACATGGCACAGAAACACCAAGCTGAAGCATTGAAAGCCACTGATGTGACACCAAGGTTGTGGTGAAGAATGCTGATGAGCCCAGAAAACGAGGACACATGTGGTCATCCTCAATAAAACATAATATCATTTCCTCAGACAGACAACAATAAATACTCTGGCCTCCAAGCCCAAATTTGATTTAGTTACAGTGAGCCAGCTACTATGGAGGCCAGTCGCCAGATGACATCTACCTTCGAGATTGCATCCTGCCTGGTCTGTGAACCTGGTCACTGACAGCTGCCAACATCGTATCCACTAATGTGAAATCTTGGTGGCGTCTATCTCCAACTTGCTGGAAGCTGAACTGGATGTGTTTGGTGCACCATCAACATGTCACTGCAACTCAGAGGCGTGAGTGTCCACACCTACCTCTGGTGGAGAAGCCATGCTCAAACTATGACAGTCTACATTCCATGCAGAGCTGCCAGAGTTTACTCAGGCGCACCACTTCGATATCCATGAGCGTGCCCTATTACAAAGCAGTCGACAAACTGGTGGTCGACGCCACTGTACGAGCTACGAAGGCCACCTGCTCCTCCGCATGGCACCATTGTGTTATGAGAGAAGCCACGACAGAGACAATAGCCTCGAACACATGTTGAGTTGAACGAGTTAGTGCACTACTACAGCTGCACGTTCAACCACTGCCCTCGCCACAGCCATGGAGAAGATGATTCAGTTGCAATACTTAAACTGAATAAATGTATGTCCTGCTGATGTTACTTCATTAGTGCACAGAATACCAACTGGCCTTTGCCACTGTACACCATACGTCACCATTCTACAACAATAGGAGTCTCTGCACTGTGAACTTGATACAGAAAGCATACAATTCTTCTACGTGACATATGTCTCACATTTATGAAATGAATGTAGTTGCCCTCTTTTCAGTAGTAATCTCAGACCTGTCGCAGTTGATGCAGTTACACTCCTGGAAATTGAAATAAGAACACCGTGAATTCATTGTCCCAGGAAGGGGAAACTTTATTGACACATTCCTGGGGTCAGATACATCACATGATCACACTGACAGAACCACAGGCACATAGACACAGGCAACAGAGTATGCACAATGTCGGCACTAGTACAGTGTATATCCACCTTTCGTAGCAATGCAGGCTGCTATTCTCCCATGGAGACGATCGTAGAGATGCTGGATGTAGTCCTGTGGAACGGCTTGCCATGCCATTTCCACCTGGCGCCTCAGTTGGACCAGCGTTCGTGTTGGACGTGCAGACCGCGTGAGACGACGCTTCATCCAGTCCCAAACATGCTCAATGGGGGACAGATCCGGAGATCTTGCTGGCCAGGGTAGTTGACTTACACCTTCTAGAGCACGTTGGGTGGCACGGGATACATGCGGACGTGCATTGTCCCGTTGGAACAGCAAGTTCCCTTGCCGGTGTAGGAATGGTAGAACGATGGGTTCGATGACGGTTTGGATGTACCGTGCACTATTCAGTGTCCCCTCGGCGATCAACAGTGGTGTACGGCCAGTATAGGAGATCGCTCCTCACGCCATGATGCCGGGTGTTGGCCCTGTGTGCCTCGGTCGTATGCAGTCCTGATTGTGGCGCTCACCTGCACGGCGCCAAACACGCATACGACCATCATTGGCACCAAGGCAGAAGCGACTCTCATGGCTGAAGACGACACGTCTCCATTCGTCCCTCCATTCACGCCTGTCGCGACACCACTGGAGGCGGGCTGCACGATGTTGGGGCGTGAGCGGAAGACGGCCTAACGGTGTGCGGGACCGTAGCCCAGCTTCATGGAGACGGTTGCGAATGGTCCTCGCCGATACCCCAGGAGCAACAGTGTCCCTAATTTGCTGGGAAGTGGCGGTGCGGTCCCCTATGGCACTGCGTAGGATCCTACGGTGTTGGCGTGCATCCGTGCGTCGCTGCGGTCCGGTCCCAGGTCGACGGGCACGTGCACCTTCCGCCGACCACTGGCGACAACATCGATGTACTGTGGAGACCTCACGCCCCACGTGTTGAGCAATTCGGCGGTACGTCCACCCGGCCTCCCGCATGCCCACTAAACGCCCTCGCTCAAAGTCCGTCAACTGCACATACGGTTCACGTCCACGCTGTCGCGGCATGCTACCAGTGTTAAAGAATGTGATGGAGCTCCGTATGCCACGGCAAACTGGCTGACACTGACGGCGGCGGTGCACAAATGTTGCGCAGCTAGCGCCATTCGACGGCCAACACCGCGGTTCCTGGTGTGTCCGCTGCGCCGTGCGTGTGATCATTGCTTGTACAGCCCTCTCGCAGTGTCCGGAGCAAGTATGGTGGGTCTGACACACCGGTGTCAATGTGTTCTTTTTTCCATTTCCAGGAGTGTATTTATAACTGCGTACTAGCTAAAGTACTGAAATCCAGTCAAATTTTTATACGACTTGAAAGTGGTGCAAGGCTTTTCAAATGTCGAGACACATAAAATCGTGATCTTCACAAAAGGCAACAAAGAGCTATGCTATGACTGCGACATCAATAAGTCACCATAGGAATTTATCAGATATTATACAGATATTTGCTGTAACAATTTTTATGGATATGAAATGGAACGACCACACAGGCTCAGTGGTACGTAAGACAAATGGCAGACTTTGATTCACTCGCAAAATACTGGGAAAATGGAAAATCATATGTGTGTCCCCTCTAGAATACAGTGTTTGGAACCTAAACCAAGGACGACTAACAGGGGACACTGAATGTATACAAAGGTAGGAGTCACGAATCGTCACAGGTTTGCTTAACCCATGGGAGAGCATCAGGAAGTATTGAGAAACCTGAATTGGCAGGCTGCTCAAGATGGACGCCAATTATCCCATGAAAGCCTACTCACATTACAAGAACGAGTGTTGAGTGAAAAATATAGAATTACTCTTCAATCCCCTAGGTATAGCCAGCATAGAATCGTACAGACATGATGAACTATAATATGCTCAAAGGTATTTATGCAATCACTGCTCCTGGCTGGCTCCAATTGTGATTGAAATGGTAGGAGACGTTGTCGCACATTTCAGAATGGTTTTGCAAAGTATGGCGGTAAATATAGACAGCTGGCCAATTGGAGCTAGTAACGGGACCGCCAGGGCAGCTGCTCGCCCGCTTATATACGGTGGTGGGACTGCTGAACAGAACTCGTCGGTGATACGTGAGCACGGCCTGAAGTCCTCGTCCTGATTCTAGTGGCGGCGGCCAGATGACTAGGCTGGCCCAAATAGTAAGCACACGATGACACGGAATCTGCGCGCACGACATGAACGCTCCTGCTGGGTATGAAATTGGTCGTTCACAAAAAAGATATATAGTTGATTTGTTTTGCAGCGCCATCTCAGGAGTGTTACTACTGTCACATTTCCTCACTACAAACACATATACTACATAATGCGTTGCCACTGTTTTGACTTTTACATGCTTTACTCACATTATTCGCACTCTTCAAGCTAACTTCGTCCACTTACTGTTTGTTATGTGGTTTATGAGCAAAACTGGTACAATTATGTTGAATTATTCACTTTTTTTTTAGTCATCGGTGTTCTCACTGGTTTGATGCAACCTGCCACAAATTGCTCTCTTGTGTCAAGCTCAGACCGCCACTCGCATCCATCCTTAATAACGAGTGTTTATTGGATCTATTTAAATCTCGGTCTTCCACTACAGTTTCTATCCTCTACAGTTCCCTCTAGAACCGCGAAAGTTATTATTTGATGTCTTAACACATGTCGTGTCATCCTGTTCCTTCACATATTACAGTCTGAATTCCGGAAGGGTTCCTCGACTGAGAATGCTATTTATATATTCACTCATCAAATACTACAGGTCTTACATAATAAAATACCACCAGCTGGTGCCCTTTGTGATCTTTCCAAGGCGTTACATTGTGTAGGTAATAGTACTCTCTTAGAAAAACTCAAGTTTTGTGGAACTGACAGCTGGTTTGAACCATACTTAACAAACAGGATGCACATAGTTGTGCTGGATAGTTCAAACAATTTTATAAGAGTACAAAATTTTAGTGACTGGGGATAAATTACAAAGGGAATCCCACAGGATTCAATTTTTGGTCCACTCCTATTCCTTATATATGTGAATATTAAACAGCAACATTGATATTTCAGATGCTACTAGTGTTATAATAAATCCTGTTAGAGAGAAAGCATCAGAAGAGACTATAAATGATATTTCCCAAAGAATTATTAAATGGTTCTCAGTAAACTGATTCAACCTAATCTTTGAAAAACACACTATCTTCAGGTCTGTACATCGAATAGGTCATACCAACAACGGATGTAGCATATGAGGAGGAGCCAATGAATAGATTAGAATGCTCGAAATTTTTGTGTGTACGTATTGGTGAAACCTTGTATTGGAAGAGGTATATTCCTGAGCTTCTCAAATAATTAAGTTCGGCTATTTTTGCTCTTCGTATGATTGCTAATACTGGAAACAAACGAATTAACCTCATGATATATTTTCATATTTCCACTCAACAATGTCTTGTAGAATGATTCTCTGGCATATCGCATCACTTAGAAAGTATTGATTGTCAAAAGTGAACAGTAAGAATAATATGAGGTGTACATCCACGGACGTCATATCCTCTTCAAGAAGCTAGGCGTTTTAATTGTGCCGTCACAGTACATATATTCGCTAATGAAATTCGTCTTAAATAATCCACCACAATTTGAGAAAAACAGTTATTTCCGTACCTACAACACTAGAAGGAAGAATGCCCTTTATTACTCATTATTAAAGCTGTCAGTTACTCAGAAAGTAGTTTATTATGCAGGGACAAAAATTTTCGATCATTTGCCCAATAACATAAACTGTCTGCCAGATAGCAAAATAAGTTTTAAATCTGACGTGAAATCATTTCTCCTAGACAACTCCTTGCATTAAAAAACTTTTTTTAAGTATAGTTCCATAAGTGGGATAAACAAATTGTGTGTTCATTAATTTTGACGTGTATACATATTCTTTAAAGTGATTCGTTCTACATCATTTCGATAAAAGAATCGTTCAAATGATCTACGAAACATGTAAATAACTTCGTCTTGGCAGTGTTTTCCACATGTTCCTTTCTTCGTTAATTCTGTAGAGAACCTTCTCATTCCTTTACTTCTCTCTCTACCGCTCAGCACCCTTTTGCAGCACAAATGTTCGATTCTCTTCTGTTCAGGTTTTCTCACAGTCGATTTTTGACTTCCGTAGAATGCTGTGTTCCAGGTGTACATTATCTAGAATTTCTTTCTCAAATTAAGACTTATGTTTCATACCAGTAGACTTTTTTTGGGCAAGTAATGCCCTCTTTTCCTGCATTACTCTGCTTTTTATGCCCTCCTTACTTCTTCCATCATAATCTTAATTTGCTTTAAAGGTAGCAGAATTGCTTAACTTCGTCTACTGCGTGGTCCCAGTTTTGATGTTAAGTTTATCGTTAATCTCATTTCTGCGACTCCTCATTACTTTCAGGTTTCTTCGTTTTACTGTCATTTCGTATTCCGTACTCATTAGACTCTTCATTCCATTTACCCCATCCTGCAATTCTTTATCACTTTCACTGATGATAGCAATGTTATCAGGAAATGTTATCACTGATATACTTTCACCTGGATTTTAGTCCCAATCTCCAACTTTTATTTTCGTTGTTGCTTCTTCGATGCATACGTTGAAGAGCAGGTGCGAATGACTGCCTCATCATCATACAGATTATATTCTTTTTCATTCGAGCAATTTTTTCCTGGTCTTACATTCTTGTTGTTGCCTATTGGTCCTTGTACATGTTGTATAGTATCCGTCTTTCCCTGCAGCTTACTCTTAGTTTTCTCAGAATTTCGAACATCTAGCGCTATTTTACATTCTCGAACGCTTTTCCAATGCCAACAGCTCCTGCAACTATACCTTATTGTTCTCGGTCTCCCTCTTACCTATCTACCCTGAGGATGGTACATTGAGGTCTACTTTGGCAATCTGCGATCTGTCATTCACGTTACATGTCCAGAACAGGTGAGATGTCGTTCTTCTATTCCATTTGTGTTTCTTTCTTGAGTCTGGGAAATTTCCCTGTATACTTACGTGGTCTCGCCGAGATATTCTTGTTCATTTTTACAACAGTCAATATTTTCCGTTTTTTTTCAGCGAGCTCCCAGCTAGTAAGTTGCTATAAGCCCTACAATACTTCTACGGACCATCTTCTTTAGTTATACATGACGGTAGTATCTGTTCCCGAAAGAACAGATACCATTGATGACCGTGCAGCTTCTCTAGAATGAAATGATAATTAAATCGACGCCCTAGCTGCAAATAGGCGTTGGTATACATCATTGGGGACATGTTGAAAACGTGTGCCCCGACCGGGACTCGAACCCGGGATCTCCTGGGCAAACATCTATTAGGCGCACTACGAATGTAGTGGTGTGGACATGTTGGGAATGTTTGTCTCACGGGAAGCGTGCAAAGGATAAGTCCCTGCAGGCGCACTACCCTCTGTGCCCTCGGTGGCTCAGATGGATAGAGCGTCTGCCAAGTAAGCAGGAGATCCCGGCTTCGAGTCCCGGTTCCAGCATGTCCCAATTGATGTATATCAACGTCTTTTTGCAGCTAGGGTGTAGATTTAATTATCATTTCATCTTCTTTATTTGCCAGCTTAGAAGAGCATAACAGATGGCTTAGCTTCTAGATTGTTATTTTCCCACGGGCTACTCATTACTCTATTTCCCAAGTACTTGTTCAATCTTCCGATAGGATGCAACCCAAAAATTCAAACAATTTACGTACCTTAATGTGCTGGCCATCGACTATTACAGTTACTATATTTTATCCACGGCACACGTACTGAATCTTTTGAAAATTTGGCTTCAATCTACCCTCACCGTATTCTCCTAACAATTTTCTTAGCATAAAGCAGATATCAGCCGGCCTTTGTGGCCGAGCGGTTCTAGGCACTTCAGTCTGGAACCGCGCGACCGCTACGGTCGCAGGTTCGAATCCTGCCTCGGGCATGCATGTGTGTGATGCCCTTAGGTTAGGTTTAAGTAGGTCTAAGTTCTAGGGGACTGATGACCTCAGATGTTAACTCCCATAGTGCTCAGAGCCATTTGAACCATTTGAAAGCAGATAGCCTGCATCTCGTGGTCATGCGGTAGCGTTCACACTTCCCACGCCCGGGTTCCCGGGTTCGATTCCCGGCGGGGTCAGGGATTTTCTCTGCCTCGTGATGGCTGGGTGTTGTGTGCTGTCCTTAGGTTAGTTAGGTTTAAGTAGTTCTAAGTTCTAAGGGACTGATGACCATCGATGTTAAGTCCCATAGTGCTCAGAGCCATTTGAACCATTTTTGTGAAAGCAGATATCATCCTCTTCACTAACCACCGCTACCTTTGAAGAACGAAGTCTACATACAGTGATGCTTTGTTATCTGAATAACCATTCTTGCATATTTACTGCTCCACAGTTAAGGTTTTCTGAATGTATATTTCAAAAAGCGTAGTAGCAGAATAGCACCGTGCTTCTATCCTTTTGTAATTTTGGAAGGATGTGAGGGAATTTTATTTCCCACTTTGATTACATATTCTGTAAACTTGTGTAGGTGGCATATACTTCTAACATACGTCTGTTCAATCTTACTCTCCATCGGCACTTCCGTTTCTTCATCGGCATTGTGTCATACGCGTTTTCGAGATCTATGGACACTAAATGGCTACTGAGATTCCTTCCCAGTCACATTATCATTAACTGTCTTAAGGTAAAAATGTTTTCATTACGGCGTCTTCCCATCTGGTATCCAGTTTGCTGTTCATTGTCCATCAACATTCCCTCTATTCTGTTTTTTAGGACCTAACCGTACAACATACCAGTAGAGTTTGTAACACTGAACCCACAATGATTTCCACATACTTTCTTACTACGTTCCTTATAAATTGGACTTAGATAGGCCAAATTTCATTACTTGGGCGCTTCTTCTCCCTCTAACAGGCATGCATTAAGCACTTACACTCCGCCCAAATTTCACCAATTCTGTTGGTATGTTTCCTGCTCCGGGATATTTCCCATTTCTTTCGCAGGTCTTCCTACCTTTGCTTAAGTTACTAGTTTTTCATTTCCCATAGATAATCCATTCTCAAAATCGAGTTCTGTTTCCTTATAGCCGGTTCTCTGTTCCACAAACAGTGTTTTGAAATTATTTTCCTATTCTCTAGTGCCAATGACTGTTACATTGATCTCTTCTTTGACGTCTCATCTTAAATTCTTCACTGTGTTCCAGTAATCTTTGTACTTGCCATACATCTGTCTCCTCACACTTCTTTTTCCACGTCTCGTTTTTCCTATCAATAATTTCTTTCTTAAACTTCCTGTTTATTTCCACAAACTTTCTTCTGTCCTCCGGGTCTCTCTTCCTCAGCAAATTGTTTCATATTTTCGTCTTCACTTTCATCTTTTCCTCAATGTTCTCCGTCCACCACTCTGGGCTTTGTTTTCTTTCGTCGTTTCCTTGACCTAGCAGTTAATACGCTGCCTCAAGAAAGCGTCTTTTAAATTAGAGTTTTTCTTTCAGCTTTTCCTCCTCCATCCAAACCTACCAGCTTGGTAGCTAGCCTCAGTCTATAATAGAAATTAACACTTTCAGCTCTGGTTGGCTGGCTCAGTTGGATGTACATTAGCCTATATTTAACAGAGTCCAGAATTTTATAGGAGTACCTGAAGTACCCTTTTCCCCCTGGGTGGGAAGACAATCCTCGAATGAGGATGTCAGAGCCACATTCTGGGCCTCTTTATACCCCAAGTATGCAGTATGTAAAGGGGGACGAAAATCTAATAGTCATGGGCGACTGGAATGCAGTTGTAGGGGAAGGAGTAGAAGAAAAGGTTACAGGAGAATATGGGCTTGGGACAAGGAATGAAAGAGGAGAAAGACTAATTGAGTTCTGTAACAAGTTTCAGCTAGTAATAGCGACTACCCTGTTCAAGAATCACAAGAGGAGGAGGTATACTTGGAAAAGGCCGGGAGATACGGTAAGATTTCAATTAGATTACATCATGGTCAGACAGAGATTCCGAAATCAGATACGGGATTGTAAGGCGTACCCAGGAGCAGATATAGACTCAGATCACAATATAGTAGTGATGAAGAGTAGGCTGAAGTTCAAGACATTAGTCAGGAAGAATCAATACGCAAAGAAGTGGGATACAGAAGTACTAAGGAATGACGAGATACGTTTGAAGTTCTCTAACGCTATAGATACAGCAATAAGGAATAGCGCAGTAGGCAGTACAGTTGAAGAGGAATGGACATCTCTAAAAAGGGCCATCACAGAAGTTGGGAAGGAAAACATAGGTACAAAGAAGGTAGCTGCGAAGAAACCATGGGTAACAGAAGAAATACTTCAGTTGATTGATGAAAGGAGGAAGTACAAACATGTTCCGGGAAAATCAGGAATACAGAAATACAACTCGCTGAGGAATGAAATAAATAGGAAGTGCAGGGAAGCTAAGACGAAATGGCTGCTGGAAAAATGTGAAGACATCGAAAAAGATATGATTGTCGGAAGGACAGGAAAGTCAAAACAACCTTTGGTGACATTAAAAGCAACGGTGGTAACATTAAGAGTGCAACGGGAATTCCACGGTTAAATGCAGAGGAGAGAGCAGATAGGTGGAAAGAATACATTGAAAGCCTCTATGAGGGTGAAGAGTTGTCTGATGTGATAGAAGAAGAGTCGATTTAGAAGAGATAGGGGCTCCAGTATTAGAATCGGAATTTAAAAGAGCTTTGGAGGACTTACGGCCAAATAAGGCAGAAGGGATAGATAACATTCCATCAGAATTTCTAAAATCATTGGGGGAAGTGGCAACAAAACGACTATTCGCGTTGGTGTGTAGAATATATGAGTCTGGCGACATACAATCTGACTTTCGGAAAAGCATCATCCATACAATTCCGAAGACGGCAAGAGCTGAGAAGTGCGAGAATTATCGCACAATCAGCTTAACAGCTCATGCATCGAAGCTGCTTACAAGAATAATATACAGAAGAATGGAAAAGAAAATTAAGAATGCGCTAGGTGACGATCAGTTTGGCTTTAGGAAAAGTAAAGGGACGAGAGAGGCAATTCTGACGTTACGGCTAATAATGGAAGCAAGGCTAAAGAAAAATCAAGACACTTTCATAGGATTTGTCGACCTGGAAAAAGCCTTCGACAATATAAAATGGTGCAAGCTGTTCGAGATTCTGAAAAAAGTAGGGGTAAGCTATAGGGAGAGACGGGTCATATACAATATGTACAACAACCAAGAGGGAACAATAAGAGTGGACGATCAAGAACGAAGTGCTCGTATTAAGAAGGGTGTAAGACAAGGCTGTAGCCTTTCGCCCCTACTCTTCAATCTGTACATCGAGGAAGCAATGATGGAAATAAGAGAAAGGTTCCGGAGTGGAATTAAAATACAAGGTGAAAGGATATCAATGATACGATTCGCTGATGACATTGCTATCCTAAGTGAATTAAATGATCTGCTGAACGGAATGAACAGTCTAATGAGTACACAGTATGGTTTGAGAGTAAATCGGAGAAAGACGAAGGTAATAAGAAGTAGTAAAAATGAGAACAGCGAGAAACTTAACATCAGGATTGATGGTCACGAAGTCAATGAAGTTAAGGAATTCTGCTACCTAGGCAGTAAAATAACCAATGACGGACGGAGCAAGGAGGACATCAAAAGCAGACTCACTATGGCAAAAAAGGCATTTCTGGCCAAGAGAAGTCTACTAATATCAAATACCGGCCTTAATTTGAGGAAGAAATTTCTGAGGATGTACGTCTGGAGTACAGCATTGTATGGTAGTGAAACATGGACTGTGGGAAAACCGGAACAGATGAGAATCGAAGCATTTGAGATGTGATGCTATAGAAGAATGTTGAAAATTAGGTGGACTGATAAGGTAAGGAATGAGGAGGTTCTACGCAGAATTGGAGAGGAAAGGAATATGTGGAAAACACTGACAAGGAGAAGGGACAGGATGATAGGACATCTGCTAAGACATGAGGGAATGACTTCCACGGTACTAGAGGGAGCTGTAGAGGGCAAAAACTGTAGAGGAAGACAGAGATTGGAATACGTCAAGCAAATAATTGAGGACGTAGGTTGCAAGTGCTACTCTGAGATGAAGAGGTTAGCACAGGAAAGGAATTCGTGGCGGGCCGCATCAAACCAGTCAGTAGACTGATGACCAAACAAAAAAAAATTAACCCCAGGTCTAGAATTATGGGGGGAGAACCCAATCAAAATTTCCAAATTCAATGCATTGCGTACATTTACTAGTCTCATTTTCATTTACGATATCCTTTCCACAGTATTAAGAATATTCACAATGTAAAATAAGCTAGATGTGCACTAGTCCCCTAGAACTTAGAACTACTTAAACTTAACTAACCTAAGGACATCACACACAACCATTCCCGAGGCAGGATTCGAACCTGCGACCGTAGCGGTCACGCGGTTCCAGACTGAAGCGCCTAGAACCACTCGGCCACTCCGCCCGGTTTCCATTTTTCCTTATACTCATTAACGCACTTCAGTACCGGGTTCATTAATTATATGTTTATAAATTCCTCCTGTGAAATCTCAGTTGTCTGCCTCCTTTCCTTGGTAGGAGGACTGTAACAGGATACACTCAGCCTCGTTATGCCAAATGCGTAACTACTGGAATAATAAGCAGCGGCTCCAAGATCTAGGAAACTGACAACGGCCGAGAGAGTGTTGTGCTGACACCATACCGCTCCATACATGTGAGTGGCGCAGTTGGCAGAGGACGACACGACAGTCGGTCGGTACTGAATGTCCCGATAGGGTTAGTGGGCGAAGTTTTAACTTTTTAACAATCTTAGTGAACAGTCTACATACCTAAGAAAACGCATTTCTTTCGTTTGCATCCCACTTCCTCCTCTCTCTTACACTGAGGTACGTACTGCAACAGTTCTGTGGAACTCAAGTTTTGCATACTTGCTTTCCTTTTTTTGCAGATAGTCGCCTGGTCTATCAAACTCTTTGTAATTTGTTATTGTAAACATCGTAATTCCTGAAACTGGATATTTTACAGCCTAAATACTGAAACGTGGCTACTTGCCCGAGAATGACAGCATTGACAACAATGACATCGTACACAAATTAGACACACTGCCTAAGGGGAACACACTGAATGTTGTCTAAACAAATTTACAGTACTTTCCCTTCTGAGACTCACTTCAAACAAATGACAGTTCGACTTCTTAGAAAGTTTTTTCTAACGGCAACACTTTCGCCTTGGACAGCATATAAACGTTGTAAATCATACGATATTTAAAAAAATATTTTTCGTCAATAGAGGAAAAATTCGAAGAGCCTGCGAACCTAAATCAAATGTTTTTATCATGTCATCATCAGGTTTAAAAGTAAAGAAAAAAGGTGAATAGTAAAATTCTGAGTAACTCAGACCAACTTCTGTATACTTTGTAGACAACTGTGTACATTAATTTTTACTATGTAATAGCTGCAACAGAAATACTTTTGCTTACTGGATAAGTCACGTACACATTTGTAAATTTTCAATCTTTCCATCATGCAGAAGTATTGCGAGCTGTTGGTTACTATTGTTATTTTGCATGATGTATAATGAATGATGAGATTAGTATTACAACAGTGAATATTTAAAAAAATAATTATTCTAGTCCATAGAAAGAAGCCAAGGGTACAAAGTATATCTCGGGAATCGGTACATAAATTTGTATAAATCTTGGCTCTAAAATCATTTAAGAATTCACCTGAGAGCGTTAGAGCATGACGAAACATTTTTCTTCCTCTAGAAAAAAAATTCACTACTGAATATACAGATAATACACACTCGAATACGTTTTGTACCTAGAAACTCTTGATGTGGATGTGCACAACACTCCAGTACTACTGCACAGGCAAATACATGCTACCAGTGCATAACATTATGTAGGTTGGAATCTATACAAGCCCGAGTAAAAAATTTAGTTTCGTAGTATTTTTTATTCCCCTATTGACTTTAATTTTAAATAGATAATCTGACTGACCTCATGATGGATTTCTACTACATTCTAATACCATTTGTGTTACCCGGAAAGAAACAATAAGAAAAATTTTTCTCATTAGAAAATTTCCTTTACATGCGACGTTTTTTTTCTTTGAACATTTTTTTAATAGATGTATGTATTGTATTGTATTGTATCGAACTGGGGACCTAGAAACGAAGGAGAGGTTCCGTCCCCGCCGTATCCCTCAGTGGTTCACAACCCCACAACGGGCTACAGCAGTCCACTCACACCACCGCCGCCCCACACCGAACCCAGGGTTACTGTGTGGTTCGGGCCTGCAGTGGACCCCAGGCCACTCCCCCCCCCCCCCCTCCCCCCGGGAACGTCTCATTACAGACAAGTGTAACCCCAACGTTTGCGTGGTAGAATAATTATGGTGTACGGGTACGCGTGGAGACAGTGTCCACGCAGCAATCGCCGACATAGTGTAACTGAGGCGGAATAAGGGGAACCAGTCCGCATTCGCCGAGGCAGATGGAAAACCGCCTTAAAAACCATCCACAGGCTGGCCGGCACACCGGACCTCGACACTAATCCGCCGGGCGGATTCGCGCCGGGGACCGGCACGCCTTCCCGCTCGGGAAGCAATGCGTTACACCGCACGGCTAGCCGGGCGGGCTATCAACAGATAGATAAAATAATAGAGATCACCTTCACTGTCAAGTATTCGTCAAAAAAATTCCTTCAAACGCCATGATAATTTCCTTTTTTACATAGATACTTAAATAATATTATCTGTATGCCGGTATTTAGTAGAAACCGAGAATATTCGAAAACATATTCGCTTTTAAACAAAATAGTTGGAAGTTAGTCCATCTCGGTCGAGTGCCATTGCTTACGATATGTTATCGAACTCAGAGGGTTCATCAAAACAGTGCAGGAGTTACATTTAGTTTCTAGTGTGAGATATGTTACATATGCTTTGTGAGATGTCGCCGTCGTTTAGCTGCATTATAATGACACTTTTGCCTTGATCACAGTTTTTATTGACTTTGTCACATTTTTGACGTTACAATCTGAGTAGCCCTCTTATATTGTTTGCAGACGATGATGTCATTTACCGTGTTGTAAAGTCATCAGATGACCAAAACGAAATGCAAACTGATTTAGGGAAGGTATGTGTATAGTGCGAAAAGTGGATATTAATCCTGAATAAAGAAAAGTGTGAAGTTATTCACATGAATATTAAAAGAAATACGCTAAATTTCGATTGCGCGGTAACTCACACAAATCTTAAGGCTGTAAATTCTGCTAAATACTTAAGGATTACAATTACAAATAACCTAAATTGGAACGATCAGAAAGATAACGCTGTGGCTAGAGCAAACCAAAGACTGCGATTCATTGGCAGAACTCTTAGAAGGTGCAACACGTCTATTAAAGAGACTGCCTGCACCTGGCTTGTCCGCCCTGTTCTGGAGTATTGCTCTGCGGGATCAGCATCAGGTGGGACTGACAGATGACATCGGAAAAGTTCAAAGAAGGGCGGCTCGTTTTGTATCATCGCGAAATAGGGGAGATAGTGCCACAGACATGATGCGTGAATTGGATTGCCAAATCTTAAAACAAAGGCGTTTTTCGTTGCGACGGGATCTTCTCATGAAATTTCAATCACCAATTTTCTCCTCCTATTGCGAAAACTTTCTGTTGGCACCCACCTACATAGGGAGAAATGGTCATCACGATAAAATAAGAAAAATCAGGGCTTGCACAGAAAAATTTAGGTGCTCGATTCTCCCGCGCGCCGTTTGAGAGTGGAACGGTAGAGAGACAGTTTAAAGGTGGTTCATTGAACCCTCTGCCAGGCACTTTATTGTGAATAGCAGAGTAATCACGTAGATTAGATGTACATGTGGATCTTTGTATTTTTGCCTTCACTCTCACGACATGAAGACTGACGG
This sequence comes from Schistocerca serialis cubense, assembly GCF_023864345.2. NCBI lineage: Eukaryota > Metazoa > Arthropoda > Insecta > Orthoptera > Acrididae > Schistocerca > Schistocerca serialis. The sequence goes on along the minus strand of NC_064638.1, from coordinate 127,079,038 downwards.
ATTACTCTGTACTATACCTGTTGGACGCGTTCATTTTTTATATTTGTTGGTCCGTCAGACATTGTGGTCGTACATTTGATCCTTTGAAAACGGCGTAACAACGAAACACTTAAGATGGAACAAAGTCACTAGAAACTGTAATCAAGGCAAAAGTGTGATTAGTTCTGGGGCAGTGTGTCATTCTAGCCGCACCTGAGTTAGAACCCTGCTAAACTGGTAACCGCGCCGCCACAGACACCTTGCGCCAAGGTCCTGACAGCGAAACCCTGCCGTCGCCGTGCAGGTATATATAACAGCCAGCGGCCGGCGGCAGTCCACAGTCAACCTCGACACACCAAGCAACATGGTCGCCCTCAAGGTACGAATCGATACTCAGTAGTAGACTTAGAGTAATTCGGTTTTCTAATCTCTTCACGTAAATTTTATTTGCACTACACCGGCAGCTGTTACGTAAGCCAGTTACAAACCTTATTTGTGCAATAGCAACAGTCACTGACTGATATTACTGCTACCTTTAGCAGACAAGATTTTAAACGAGTCTTTGGAATGAGGTGTATGTTAGAATGCAGCTAGGTTACGCCTAAAACGCTTTTTGTTTATCAACGTCAGCAGGTGAAACATCTAACAGATTTGTTGCTGAAAGTAGTGCATTGCACAGTCAATACAATTATTACATTTCTTCCCCCTTCAGGCATTCTTTGTAATCGTCACTGTTGCTTTATGACAAAACTTACTAGGGTATAATGGACACCCTTTCTTCAAAACATGTTGCTATTGTTGTTTTTGTATCCCGCCTGGAAGGCGGCGCATGGGTCTGCTCCTAAACTGAATGAATAGGCCGAATGTAGGAAGTGAATAGGAGCAGGCGAGGTAAGTTTCTCGGTAAAACTTTTTAGGTGAAAGTACATTTAATAGAGAATCAATGACATACGTAACTTTGCACTGAAGAGCCGTAGGTGCTAAACTAGATAGGCATCCACGTTAATAGCCACTAGTAGTAGGACAAACTATCATTGAATTAACAAGGTCAGTAATGGCCCCCTATGAAGTAGAAACAATGTTGCTAGCTCGTCTCCTCCGAATCAAATGGGTTGAATCTGGTGCGGAGCTCGTAGATCTGCACAGAGGGCGCTGTCGTCGGTGTCGTAGTGCCAACCTACGAACTTGCACCTACGCCGTGGCATCGTAGCTATCGATACCACAGCTGTGATCTTCAGTCGGAAGACAAGTTTGATGTATCTCTCCACGCAGATTTCTCCCGTGCAAGTCTCCTAATCTCTGCATGACAACTGCATACACTTGCACCTATTTACTACAGTCTACTATCCAATTACTACAACGTTCCCCAAACATTTTCTATCATTGCGGAATTAACTATTCCTTGGTGCTTCAGTATATGTCGTGTCGTACCATACCCTCTTTAAGCAAGTCAATGCCTTATATTTCTTTTATCCCCGACATGATTCAGTACTTCTTCTTAGCTACACGATCCACCACTCCGATTTTGGGCAGTCGACTGTGGCAACACATTTCAAAAGCTTTCCTTGATGTGTCGACAGAAGTGCCGACACAGTGTGGTTTGAGGAGACCGAAATGCACGCTATAAGCTCACGCAGGATGGCGTGAGGTCGGAAACAAGATACGTAATGAATGCTATAAAGAAAAGTACGTAGCTTCTGGAATACTTAACTTTAATCCATCATCTGTATACATCGTTCTTGATGAGACATGCTTCATACGATAACTATCAATTGCTATGGCGCCTTGCTAGGTCGTAGCCAGTGACTTAGCTGAAGGCTATTCTAACTATCTCTCGGCAAATGAGAAAGAGGCTTCGTCAGTGTAGTCGCTAGCAAAGTCGTCCGTACAACTGGGGCGAGTGCTAGTAAGTCTCTCGAGACCTGCCGTGTGATGGCGCTCGGTCTGCGATCACTGACAGTGGTGACACGCGGGTCCGACATGTACTAATGGACCGCGGCCGATTTAAAGCTACCACCTAGCAAGTGTGGTGTCTGGCGGTGACACCACATTCTTCCTACCTGTACTGATCGTCGTTCAAGTCTCATTCCCATGTAGCTACAGCTATACTCCGCAAGCCACTTAACTGTGTGTACTTTGTTTACCACTGTCGCTTCCCACTTTTTCTTTTCCAATCACAAATGTTTCGCGGTAAGAACGTTTGTTGCCACCGTGTGAGCTCCAATCTCGTAAATATTACATTCGTGGTCATTTGGTGAGATATACGTAGGGGGAAGCAATATATTAGTTCGCTCTTATACGTGCGCTCAAGGAATTTTAACATTAAACCACACCGTGACGGAGAACGCCTTTCTTGTAGCGTCTGCCTCTGATGTTGGTTGAGCACCTCCATGACGCTTTCGAAGATACTAAACGAATCTGTCGCGAAGAGTGCTGGTCCTCTTAGGATCTTCTCTGCTACGTCTAACAAGTCTCTCTTGTATCGATCCCAGACTCACAACCAATATTCAAGTATTCGTCAACACGGGTTTTGTAAGCTTCGTCCTTTTTTGGTATGTATTACACTTCTTCCAATGAATCTGGCATGTACCTTACCTACAGTTAGCTTCATGTGGTCCTTCCACTTTAAATCACGCCGTACCCACACTCCTAGTTTTTTATGGATGTGACTGCTACCATTGGTTGTGCTGCAATCGTGTAATTATACAGTAACGGTTCTTTCTATTTACGTGCAATAAATTACATTTTTCTATGTCGGAAGTCAATGCCAATCCTTTCAATAAGCGATCCTTTGCAGGTGTTCCTGCATTTCGGTATTATTTTCAGGCGTTCCGGCTCCTCTGTATATGAGAACATCATGAACGGAAAGTCTCACGGAACTTCCAACGTTATCTACTGGTTATTTACACATATTGTGAAACGTAATGATCCTCTAAGACTTCCTTGGGCTATGCCCGAAAATGCTGTTGCCTCTGAAGACATTCCTCTGTTGAGAATGACATACTGTATACTGTTTACTAAAAACTTTTCGCTTCAGTCATATAACTGGCCTGATATTCCATACGCTCTTATTCTTTTAATTAGATTGTAGTGCGAAACGGACGCCTTCTGCAACTCAAGGAACACAGCATCAATTATGGTATTACTGCTTCCTGGGTCTCGTGGGCCAACAAAGCGAGCTGGGTTACACATGGTCGTTGTTTTCGGAACCCATGTTGATTCCTGCAAACCAGACTTTCAGTGTCATAACACGAGAGCGTAAAACATGTTCCAATATTCTACAACTGACAGACGTCAAAGATATATGCTCATAATTTTGTACGTCTTTTCGACGACCCATTTGCCGGCCGAAGTGGCCGTGCGGTTAAAGGCGTTGCAGTCTGCAACCGCAAGACCGCTACGGTCGCAGGTTCGAATCCTGCCTCGGGCATGGATGTTTGTGACGTCCTTAGGTTAGTTAGGTTTAACTAGTTCTAAGTTCTAGGGGACTAATGACCTCAGCAGTTGAGTCCCATAGTGCTCAGAGCCATTTGAACCATTTTGACGACCCATTTTGAAAACGGGAATGAGCTGCTTCAGCAAACGCCTGCATATCGACGTCTCCTGTGGCATAAATTCTGCCCGCCCCCCTGTCCCAAATCTCTCTCCCCATCTCCAACTCAACCAATTGTCACTTATTACTCAAAAAATCATTTTTCATGTTTTGCTACATATACGCTTAACTGACTATTTCTGATTATTTACTAATTGGTACATTAATCGTCGACCTTGGTACTCAATTATTATTGACTTCCCATAGAAATATTTTTATTTTAAAAACTTGATATTAATTTTTCTTGTCTGGTACATAGTTTAACCAACATTTATAAACACGTATCATTTGTGACATCTGAATATTCGTTTAAGAAACTGGACGTGAACTTGGAATTACTACTTTTACCGTAGAGCTACGTGCATGTCTGAAAGAACAGCCATAACTGTACGAAATGTTTCCAAATTAATTCGCTGACTGAGAATTCCTTGACGTCAGCTGTATTAGGTATCAACTACCCAATAGTGATATATGCAAATTTGTGGCGGACCAGCCGGTACTTATGTCAAGTAATTCTCTGTAATCGAATTAATTTCGAAGTATTTAGTGAACAGCTTACAGGCATTTCTTAATTATCAAAGGTGTCTCTAAAGGAATGGTCAGTATCCAGGGCTATGACACGAAAGATCATTTGAAGCATAAAGCTTCGTATGGACATGTACTCTATTCCGAATGGTTTCCGAGTAATAATGTATATTATTATTTATTTTTTGTATTATTCTGTACAGTGTTATTATTTACGATGTGCTACAGCAGAGTAGAGGAATTCGAGATCAACAACTTCACATGAGACACTGGTCGTCTATCAAATGGAAAACTACCTCAAATTGGCCTACAAAAACCACCTAAGTCACACCACTTGCACATCGCATGAGACTTTCAGTACTCTATGAGTCCTGAAGGAAAAATTAGTAGGACCTTTTTTGTAGTAAATGTAATGTAGTTTAATTCTTTATTGTGATACGTTTTGGCTAAATAATGCGGTTTTTGAACTGTTGAAGAAAATGCACAAAAGTTACTTTAAATGTGTTTTATCTAGGAAAACCATTCGGAATAGGGATACGTCATTCTGAAGTTTTTGCTTCAAACGAGCTTCCCTGTCATATCTCTGAATATTGACCACTCCTTGTGGGACACCCCGTATGCAAGATGTTGTAAGCTGCATCTATCTATTCGTTTTACGTAGGCCGCAATGCCTTCAAAAACCACGTGCAAGATTTTCAAATTCTTTCGCTCACTACAGGCAAACAATAAGTCCTACAGTAAAAATGAACCGGAACTGTTTGTAGGAAATTTAATGTAGTTAATTTTTGTACCGAGATAAGGTTTTGCTAGAGCCCAAGATTTTCGAGTTATCCAAGAAAAACGCTTTTCAGGGTTACTTTTGCACGTTTTTCTTGGATGATTCTAAAACGACAGCCTCTAGCGAAAACGTATCACAATACAAAATTTCACTACATTAAATTAACTACAAAACGGTACTGTTCATTTTCTTCTGTAGGACTAATAGTTTGCACGTAGTGAGCGGGAGGATATGAAAATCTTGCATGTATTTGAAGGTAGGGTGGGTTGTATAAAGCCCAAAGGTAGGAGTAGCTGAGTCACTCTACAACATATCGTATTACAGCAAGTATTTTAAGTACCCTTTCGGATTGACCATAAATACACTCCTGGAAATGGAAAAAAGAACACATTGACACCGGTGTGTCAGACCCACCATACTTGCTCCGGACACTGCGAGAGGGCTGTACAAGCAATGATCACACGCACAGCACAGCGGACACACCAGGAACCGCGGTGTTGGCCGTCGCATGGCGCTAGCTGCGCAGCATTTGTGCACTGCCGCCGTCAGTGTCAGCCAGTTTGCCGTGGCATACGGAGCTCCATCGCAGTCTTTAACACTGGTAGCATGCCGCGACAGCGTGGACGTGAACCGTATGTGCAGTTGACGGACTTTGAGCGAGGGCGTATAGTGGGCATGCGGGAGGCCGGGTGGACGTACCGCCGAATTGCTCAACACGTGGGGCGTGAGGTCTCCACAGTACATCGATGTTGTCGCCAGTGGTCGGCGGAAGGTGCACGTGCCCGTCGACCTGGGACCGGACCGCAGCGACGCACGGATGCACGCCAAGACCGTAGGATCCTACGCAGTGCCGTAGGGGACCGCACCGCCACTTCCCAGAAAATTAGGGACACTGTTGCTCCTGGGGTATCGGCGAGGACCATTCGCAACCGTCTCCATGAAGCTGGGCTACGGTCCCGCACACCGTTAGGCCGTCTTCCGCTCACGCCCCAACATCGTGCAGCCCGCCTCCAGTGGTGTCGCGACAGGCGTGAATGGAGGGACGAATGGAGACGTGTCGTCTTCAGCGATGAGAGTCGCTTCTGCCTTGGTGCCAATGATGGTCGTATGCGTGTTTGGCGCCGTGCAGGTGAGCGCCACAATCAGGACTGCATACGACCGAGGCACACAGGGCCAACACCCGGCATCATGGCGTGGGGAGCGATCTCCTACACTGGCCGTACACCACTGGTGATCGTCGAGGGGACACTGAATAGTGCACGGTACATCCAAACCGTCATCGAACCCATCGTTCTACCATTCCTAGACCGGCAAGGGAACTTGCTGTTCCAACAGGAAAAGGCACGTCCGCATGTAGCCCGTGCCACCCAACGTGCTCTAGAAGGTGTAAGTCAACTACCCTGGCCAGCAAGATCTCCGGATCTGTCCCCCATTGAGCATGTTTGGGACTGGATGAAGCGTCGTCTCACGCGGTCTGCACGTCCAGCACGAACGCTGGTCCAACTGAGGCGCCAGGTGGAAATGGCATGGCAAGCCGTTCCACAGGACTACATCCAGCATCTCTACGATCGTCTCCATGGGAGAATAGCAGCCTGCATTGCTGCGAAAGGTGGATATACACTGTACTAGTGCCGACATTGTGCATGCTCTGTTGCCTGTGTCTATGTGCCTGTGGTTCTGTCAGTGTGATCATGTGATGTATCTGACCCCAGGAATGTGTCAATAAAGTTTCCCCTTCCTGGGACAATGAATTCACGGTGTTCTTATTTCAATTTCCAGGAGTGTATATTGTCAAGAGAAAGGGAAATAAAAGCTGTCCTAGTAGTATATAGTTACAATGTGTGTGTGTGTGTGTGTGTGTGTGTGTGTGTGTGTGTGTGTGTGTGTGTGTGTGTGTGTGTGGCCGGCCGTTGTGGCCGAGCGGTTCTAGGCGCTTCAGTCTGGAACCGCGCGACCGCTACGGTCGCAGGTTCGAATCCTGCCTCGGGCATGGATGTGTGTGATGTCCTTAGGTTAGTTAGGTTTAAGTAGTCCTAAGTTCTAGCGGACTGATGACCTCAGATGTTAAGTCCCATAGTGCTCAGAGCCATTTGGAACATTTGTGTGTGTGTGTGTGTGTGTGTGTGTGTGTGTGTGTAGGTAAAAGGCAACAACAACAACAGCAAGGTACATCCCCTGCAGGCAGAATATGTCACAACTCTAATATAGTTTTAATGCACAGTACTTAAATTTACGGACGTCCTTTGACAGCTGTTCGCCTTCGCCGCCGTGCTGGCCGTGGCCCGCGCCGGCTACCTGTCCGCCCCCGCTGTCTCCTACGCCGCCCCAGCCGTCGCCTACGCCGCCCCCGCCGTCGCCTACGCCGCCCCCGCGGCCGTCGCCCCCGCGGCCATCACCTCCCAGAGCTCCAACATCCTGAGGAGCTTCGGCAACCTGGGACAGGTGTCCACCTACACCAAGACCGTCGACACGCCCTACTCCAGCGTCACCAAGTCTGACGTCCGCGTCAGCAACGACGCCATCGCACACGTCGCCGCCCCCGCACTGGCCTACGCCGCCCCCGCGTACTACCACTAACCACCGAGGCTGCAGTTCCACTTCAGCTTTTCTGTTGCTTATTTATTTTCCGTTTTATGTCTTCTGTAAATAAAATACTTCATTGACAATTATACTATTGTTGTTGTATCATTGTACCGTTGTAGTCTCCATCTTATTACACACTCCTTCCATTTTCTAACCAGTATTAGTCCGAGGTCTTGGTTATACATAACACAGTGAACAGGCGATAGATATCAGTCTCAGTTTATAAAACACGTTAGCAAATGAAATATTCCTGTGTCTATTTGAAAAGAATCACTTTGCATTTCTTTTCTATAATGTTACTCCAAACAGGCATTTTAGTGAAGAAAGGTATATCGTTTTTAATAGGCTAGTTTTAGCCAAGATGACGCTTGAAGGATGCAAATGAAATAAAATGTCTGACAGTATTAATAGAAAAGTGAGAGGTTGTGTAATGACAACTGAAACACTAATTGTGGTACTTTATTCTGTATTGGGTGATGGCGGGTTCCAACATTCAAACAGACTTACCAAAACTTACACACCAGGTACGAAAATAACGTAACCACTCTAGAACGTAGACCGGCCGGAGTGGCCGAGCGGTTCTAGGCGCTTCAGTCTGGAACCGCGCGACCGCCACGGTCGCAGGTTCGAATCCTGCCTCGGGCATGGATGTGTGTGGTGTCCTTAGGTTAGTTAGGTTTAAGTAGTTCTAAGTTCTAGGAGACTGATGACCTCAGATGTTAAGTCCCATAGTGCTCAGAGCCATTTGAACCATAGAACGTAGACAACATCCAAGCAAACGTTTAGGAAGTACTATTGAAACGCCTGGTTAAATCCGCAGGACAGAACACGTAGTTGGAATTTTGGAAAAGGGCCAAAAATGAGCGGCTGTCAGTTACATTCAAACACCTATAACTTTATTTAGTTGCCAAAACATTACAGCGCGAATTTCCGAGCTTAACTATCGACTGAATATGTCACACAATCTTATGGCTTAAGGGCACAACCTCTTTGATTTTTAAAACTGCTGAAGGCCCATGATTTAAAAACACAACTACAACGAATTTTCAAAAGGCAGAAGGCCGAAAACTTCATCCAAAAAATATTTTAAATGAGGCTGAAGGCCCCAACAATGCAAGACTTGACAGGTAAGGAACTTCCAATTTTAAAACGGCTGAAGGCCCATTATTTAAAGCCCAACTAAAAACATACAAATTCAAACCATCTGCTATGAGTCATTAAAATACACAATCAAACACCAATAAGAAAAGGCAGTATAGCCAGAGGCGCTCAGAAGTTTCCGGGGATCAGTTTGCACTTTAAATATTAACGTTCGCTTAGGGGAGACAGGTAGTCGGCCCAACTATATCCGATCCGCCAGCAACCCAACCCGGAGACAGTCAACGGACCCACCGACAAGACGACTTGCTTTCCACCCGGCCAGCGCAAAAGGAACTCCAAAACAAAAACGTAAAAAAACCAAGTATGCATAAGCTGTCAAAACTACACACGTGTTGGACAGCGACAACACGGTGACGGAAGGACACTGCCTGAATTTTACGTCATCGGCCATGGCAGGTAGCCGGAACGCTAACGGCCACAAGGCAGAAAATTCCGCTGGTGCAGTTGGACTTCAAATAACCAAAATACAGTAAAACTCCACCGGATGGTGGCCAAACCTTCGCCAACTCGAACATTCGCTGTTGCTCACGGGAATATCCCCAACAGCCAACCATGAATAGATTCACACCAACCGACCGACTGCCACACACCAGCTAGCCGGAAACTATAAACACTAGACCAAAGATAGTACAATATGCGAATATCGATACACACCTCTGCTGCCACACGTAAAAAGAGGAAGAACCACGGCATAACCGCAATAACAGCAGGAAACCAAACGCAGAGTAACAGTCAAGGTTTAAACCAACGCATAAGCCGGGGGCAGGACGGATTAACTATTTCAACTCAGTTCCGTTAAACTGAAGCAGATAACGACATTGCAGAAAAGTGTATGTACAGTATTCAGAAGATCAAAGGTTATTACGACTGACAAAGTAAACAGGAATGACCAAGCTACCCAATTTCATCCTTACTAACCATTTTCTATTCAAACAAGATACTTCTGAAGTGGAGTAACTCGTAACACAACAGACAGTGGGTACTTTAAGATGACATGCAGTTTGACTTCATAGAACTCTTGATATGATCTGAAATGGCTGTGATTGCACCGCTTCAAGAAAAGTATAAATTCTTCAAAATCGGAAGGACAAGGACAGCATTTCAAATCCGCGTCCAATCATCCAACTATAGATTTTCTGTGATTTCCATAACTCGCCAAGGCGAATGCCAGGACGATTCCTTTAAAAGATCATAGTCCATTTCCTTCCCGTATGCTATTTTGTGCTGTGTCCCTGATGATCTCGTCGTCCACCCCAGTCTTGGTATCTTTTCTTCCGAACTTCCGAAGTGCGCCCAGGAAAGATCAGTTTGTGTTCTGGAGAAATGTAGGAACAAGCGAGGAAATACTGGCCCTTCGAATTATGTTAGAAGGTTGAAAAAGGCAAAACCTACGTTTTCAGCATGTATAGATTTAGAGTAAACTTTTGATAATACTGACTGGACTACACTCCTTGAAATATGGAGAAAGAGGGAGAAAATACAGGAAGCGTTTGATTATTTAGAAACTATAGAGAAAGCAGACTGAAATTATAAAGGATGGAGGGCCATGAAAGGAGACAGTAGTTGCGAAGGGAGTTTGTGGCATTTCCCCAACTATCAAGCTGTGCGTTGAGGAAGGATTAAGGAAACTAAGGTAAATGTGAAATTGATTTGAAATTGAGGGACAAGAAATAAAAACACTGCAATTTGCCAGTGGCATTGTAATTCTGTCAGAGACGGCAAAGGAATTGGAAGATCAGGTGAACCGAGTGGCTAGAGTACTGAAAAATTATAAAATGAAGATCAATGAAAGTAAAACAAGGTTGTGGCATTTCCCCAACAAGCAAGCTGTGCATTGAGGAAGGATTAAGGAAACTAAGGTAAATGTGGAAAGGGATTTAAAATTGAGGGAGAACAAATAAATTCCTCAAAGTTCGAGAACAAAAGATTGAAATAGTAAAGGAATTCAAATATCTCGGAGAAAGCATTAGTTGGAATTCTGGGGAAAGCAAAGCAATGGAATCCAGAAAAAATAATCTTGTACTGGCCTTCCAACTAACAAAAAATACATACAACAAAAAATCCCTTTCATGTGGGTCCAGAATCACACATTACAAGACAGTGATTAAGCAAGAAGCACTGTATGCAGCAGAAACACTAAACACGAATTTCAAAGGCCAAATGAAGAAACTTGAGCTAAAGAAAGAAAAATTTTAAGAAAAATCATAGGACCAAAATTTCAAGACAATAAATTATATACATCAAAAATGAAACTCTCTACAAGAAAATTGAAAAGCTTTCAGATACTATGCGAAAAAGGAGCATAATTTTTTATGGTCATCTTCTCAGAATGAATTACAACAGATTAACTAAACAAATCTTTGACTTCTTCCGTAACCGCAAAACGAAACCCAACTGGTTTAAAGAAACTGAAAAGACCTAGAAGAATTAAAGATTTGAGAAAATTCACTTATCGATCGAACAGCTAAAGTAATTACTAAAGATGAAAACATAAGGTTCCAAGACAAATCTACACAAAAGTCCAAATCCCTCACCTCGGAAGAAGAGAGGAAAAGGAGATCAGAAAGAATGAAAAAATACTGGGCTCTAACAAAAGAACAACACATAAATAAATGATTGATACAGCGTACCCCAAAGAGGGTGAAACGAAAGAAGAAGAAGGTAAAACAAGGGTAATGGATACCGTGGGAATTAGATGCATAAATTAGATGTTAAAAGTAGCAGCACAGTTTTGCTATTACAGCGGGTAAGTAAACTGACGACGGCCGAGGCAGAGACGATATAAAATGCAGACCAGCAACATCAAGAAACCCTTCAGTGACAGTGGTGGGAGAAGCCAGAAACAGAGGCAGCAGCAGTCACCGCCCGACCGTCGGGAAGTGCACGCACCGCCGGCACGTTCGCACTCACCTGAGCGAGTGGCAGTGTTAGGAGGGAGGGGGGGAGTCACAACCAAGCCAAGCGGCGTCTTCCCGGGGCGCGAACGAGACAGCGCCTATTCGTCCGGCGGCTAGCATGACTGCACACGCCGACGTGACCCGCAGTCTGCTCACGACATAAGGAGCACCTACCACGGTGCCACAATATACGACGCTCTGTTGAAACGGAGGAGCCACCAGCAGCTCCAATCGATATTTTTGCAGGTTGACCTGGTCGCAAGGCGAATGCCAGAGCAATTCTCACAAGTCCTGCCAAATAAATTCCTAATTAGGAGACACAAAATCAATCCCTCCAGATTTCAGAGTGCAGAAACTTCTGAAATGTGATAATATAAAAGATCGACGAAGACTGGATGGGTAGATCGAATAATTAATGAACCGCCGCTGGGGCGGCTGTCGAAGACGCAACACAGCTGCTTCGCGTAATTTTATACAACGGGAGAAACTCAAGTTACTCGAGGGATCGGGTGATGGAACATGTCCTGAGACGTCAAGATGTTTAAATGGCTCTAGCACTATGGGACTTAACATCTGAGGTCATCAGTCCCGCCGCGCGGAATTAGCCGAGCGGTCTCAGGCGCTGCAGTCATGGACTATGCGGCTGGTCCCGGCGGACGTTTAAGTCCTCCCTCGGACATGGGTGTGTGTATTTGTCCTTAGGATAATTTAGGGTAAGTATTGTATAAACTTAGGGACTGATGACCTTAGCAGTTAAGTCCCATAAGATTTCACACACATTATTATCATCAGTCCCCTAGAACTTAGAACTACTTAAACCTAACTAACCTAAGGACATCACACACATTCATGCCCGAGGCAGGATTCGAACCTGCCACCGTAGCAGTCGCGCGGTTCCGGACTGAAGCGCATAGAACCGCTCGCGCACCGCGGCCGGCTAGTCATCAAGAAATACTAAATTTACTGATTTCCCTAAATCGCTCCAGGCAAATGCCGGGATGGTTCCTTTGAAAGGGCACGGCCGATTTCCATCCCCGTCCTTCCCTAATCCAATGAGACCGATGACCTCGCTGTTTGGTCTCCTTCCCCAAAAACAACCCCAACCCCCAATACTAAATTTGATAATGGATGGAAGTAGTTTGCAGTAGTTATGAAGCGAAGAAGAGGCTTGGACATGATGGTCTATTGTGAAGAACTGCATCAAACTAGTCTTCAGATCACAGCTAAAAATATTTGCTGCAAAAAGGATTAATGGGTCTCGTTTTTGAAACCTCGTCATTTTTCCCCACTGCGACTCAGATATGCGAAATTTGTCTCAAAAGTGCCTACAACCTACCCGTGTAATGGTGCGCCGGCCGCAGTGGCCGTGCGGTTCTAGGCGCTACAATCTGGAACCAAGCGACCGCTACGGTCGCAGGTTCGAATCCTGCCTCGGGCATGAATGTGTGTGATGTCCTTAGGTTATTTAGATTTAATTAGTTCTAAGTTGTAGGCGACTGATGACCTCAGAAGTTAAGTCGCATAGTGCTCAGAGCCATTTTTTGTAATGCTGTAAAATCGCTGCGCTCTGTGACGTCACACTCGGGCTCGGCGACGATTCAAACTGTCGACACAGGCGAGAAGAACGCCAGAAGTCAAGAGTTCATATGAGGTACAGGGTGAGTTAATGATGTCATTTGGGCACAAACTTCATCACAGTTCTGCCAAACGCCACTGTGGACATGTCACATGTCACAACCACCCGCCCCCTCCTCTTACCCATATCTCACCCCTTTTCTTGACGCCTCTGGCAAAACAACGGCAAGTTGCTGTGGCCGAAGGGTTCTAGGCGCTTCAGTCCTGAACCGCACTGCTGCTACGGTCGCTGGTTCGAATCCTGCCTCGGGCATGGATGTGTGTGACGTCCTTACGTTAAATTAAAAGGAAGGTCACCGTTGGTCGTAATATTGATGTTTTATTGATAACAAATGGTTCAAATGGCTCTGAGCACTATGCGACTTAACTTCTGAGGTCATCAGTCGCCTAGAACTTAGAACTACTTAAACCTAACTAACCTAAGGACATCACACACATCCATGCCCGAGGCAGGATTCGAACCTGCGACCGGAGCTCCAGACTGTAGCGCACGGCACTCCGGCCGGCTATTGATAACAGAATCGATTTTCCATCACATAGTGATCATCTTCGGTGCTGTACACATTAAACTCAGACACTGGTATCAAGTTATCAATAACCAAAACTAAGAAGCCATCACAATTCTTACGTTAGTTAGGTTTAAGTAGTCCTAAGTCTATGGGACTGATGACCTCAGATGTTAAGTCCCATAGTGCTCAGAGCCATTTGAACCATTTTGAACCAAAACAGCGGCCCCCAGCATTAAAATCACGTAGTTTTCTTATCGGTGCCCGAGGAGAATATTCTAGACAAACCGTCGCTTAGAAGGAACTTGAAAAGGCATCAGGATGTGGCATAAAAAGTCTCAATTAGACTACCTCCTCCCTTAAGTCGTTCATTTGCACCATTTAGACATATTTCGCTGTCGAATACGACACTTTCAAGAGTCATGTGTAAGACCTTGAGCAGCGGCGTGTCTCAAACGGTTTCTTCCCACAAGAAAACCGCTTGATTTCAACTTCGAACTTGGCGGTTCTGACCTCCATCGCAGAGGCGTCAAGAGAAGGGGTGAGATTTACTTAAAGGGGGAGGGCTTAGTTGAGGTCCATCCCATCATGTGACACGTCTAACGTTGGGCAGAATTGTGGTCAAATGTGATGCCGACGTGACATTATTAACCCACTTTACATCTCACATGAACTTCTGAGCTGTGGCCTTTTTTCCACGCGTGTCAGCAGCTTGCACTGGAGCATCGCTGAGTCTGAGGCTGACGTCTCAGGGCGCCACGCTTTTGGTTTTGGTTTGTGGGGCCCTCAACTGCGCGGTTCTCAGCGCCAATACAAATACCAACCTTTGCTCAGCCCAATCTCGCCACTTTCATAAATGATGATGAAATGATGAGGACAACACAAACACCCAGTCATTTCGAGGCAGGTGAAAATCCCTGACCCCGCCAGGAATCAAACCCGGGACTCCGTTCTCGGGAAGCGAGAACGCGACCGCGAGAGCACGAGCTGCGGACGCCACGCTTTTTCACCGTTACAGAGATTGGTTGTAGGTATCTGTCAGCCAAATTACACACATATGCGTTGCAAAGGGGGAAAATGACGGTGCTCCAAAAAAAGTTACCTTTAATTCTTTTGCACAAAGGGTACATCTTGCCAATCTTCTCCTCAATCGTTTGAAACTCTTTCCATTAACATCATACTCTGATATTTCAACTGTTCCATGATATGACACCTCACGACTAAAACACAGAGTCAGAACTGATCCATCGAATGGATCCAAGGGGAAAAAATCGAAACTATCGAAGTTAAGACAGTTTTCTCCGAAACAGAGTCCTCGTCTGACCTGTGACTACTGTAAGGGATTAGGACGTGGAGACCAGACAATAAACACAGAATCGGAATATCTCTTTAGTGATCATACAGTATCGCGAATTTCAACTCTCCAAAGTCAGAGACTTAAATTGATGAGCAATTGAAAATTATAAGCTTGTGTTAGTGGAATGACGGCTTGGTTTCATATATTCGCGATCGTGAGAACTTTTGAATACCTCGAGTTCATCAGTACTGATCGGACTAGCAAATCAGACTTCGCAAACTAAATGACAAATAGCTTCTGAATAAGTACTACAATTCGTAGCTATCTCAATGAGACGGGTGGAAAGGCGTCCAAGGATAGTTCGTCTAAGACGGTTATTCTCGTTCATACAACACAAGACACACACGCCTTTGCGCTAAAGAAACGTTAATAACACAATACGAATTAAAAAAATAGTACACAATGCGTGAAATTAAATTTGTTGTTATTATTGTTCAAACACACTTACAATAACACACACGTCTTAACAGTATAAACAGTACAAGGCCAGGATGAGGAAAGGTGAAGAGTGAAATAACAGGTGAAGGATGTCAGACAACAAAATAAGAGTATTAATTCACAGTGACATCCCTGTCATTCCACACATTCCTCCGAAATTCTAAAATTCCACTTCTAGCATTTTATGTTGTACATACGTTAGCCATTTTTTTTCTTGTTTGTCATTTTAAATACCACTTTTCGTAGGCAGATTATTACATATGTTCTTATAATAAGAGAAAATAATTTCACTTAAACTAGAAAATAAATAAAAATACTATTGTGGACTATTGTGTCTCTGTAGTATGTAACCAATATCAACTGGGAAACGCAAAGTGACGTTCAATGTAATGAAATTGCTTGCATTTTGCCCAGAGACCAAAACATAAATGTTGCACTCATTTGTCTATTTTTTACATACATTAGTAACAGCGACTGTAGTGCTACGGATGCAAATCGAAATACGTAAAAGGAGGGACATTTGCTTTTCACTGGTGATTACCACAAAGTCACGAGACCTGGGAGGCGATCTATGTTGGGGACAAAATCCTGTTCTGTGGTGATAAATCCGTTCATATGTCTACACTGTGACGGTAAAGGAAGACTAATTATATCCAAAGAGTAGTTATGAAGAGAACTAATCGTAATATAACGGGAATAGTGAAATTCCTAATGCCAGATATTATAATTTTTTCGAAATTTACATTCCTTAGAATGAAACATAGCTTGAAACCCTCCTGACCAGATAGCATGTTTTAAATAATTCTTCTTCTCTGTCTTGAGCGCATTTTACTTTTGTTACTGTGGACATATTTACAAACAACCAATTTAACATATGTGATAGCTGACTCTATAAACAGGAGATTGCCAAAATAATTAAATATTCGTTACGTTGCTTTACAGAATATTGTGGCACTCAAGTAACACCGTAATTGTTGTCTGCTATGCCATCCCTTTCAGAAACAAGAAAAATCGTAAAATAGTCGTACTTCTTCGGACCAAGAAAAACTGCTGCTCTCTTAAGAGAGTCTACCAAGAAGCAATGTTATTAATTCATAAAAATGGTGAAACGTATGAAATTCTCCTACCTAAATTACATAACACTGATAGCCGATAGATATTCATGTAAGCTTTTCCATCCAAATACTGTAATATGAGGGTAGTTTATAAAGAAATGGGTTACAGCTTCATAGTCTGAATATCGCTAGACGTGTACCAAAGAATTGTATTAAAGAAGTAATTTGTACAATATATAGCATATCTTCTTATTTTCGCTATTATCTTTACCGATTTTTCTACTATTAAATGATACTTCTGGATTGTTAACGGCATGTGGTTCGTTTTATAAGACTCGTTTGAAACAATAAAATATTGTATAATAATGGTAATTTGTAATTTGTTTAATGGTTTAGCTATCGAAAAGTAGTTGTGTATGGTAGACGAATGGTATCCAGTAGAACTGACAATGGCGTTTCTTTTACGGTAAAGAAAACAAAAGTCTAATCATGTTGAATAAGGAGTACGGTATTTTGTTCCTGTCTTGGCTTCCCTGCTGACAGTATTTTTTGAGAAAAATGGCGCAGTTTTCTAAGCGCTGGACTAGAAATCTGGAGGATCATGATTCAAATACACATCCGGACATCCAAGTCAAAAGAGCTGCCTTATTCAGGTACTGACTTGCAGCTCTATGAGGCTGTGTCAGGAGGAATGTTCAGTAATCAGAGATATAGCGGGAAAGATCATTTGAAATAAAAAACCTCATGTGAACATACCTTATTCCGAATGGTTTGGGACGTAGATTACAATTAATGTACATTCTTAATTATTCTCTATACATTCTCAATTATTCTCTGTAATTATTCTCTGTATATGATTTTATTTTATTTTATTATGATTTTATTTTATTTTATTATATAGAATAAAATCATAAGGACGGCTGTAGGTGTCTTTTATTTTTTGTGACGATAGTAAACGCCCATCGTCCCAGTGACGTCGTAAAAAAGGATGGACATACAAGAGAAGTGGACAAAGATCGGTGGGATTTAATAGGCCAAAAAATGAGACAGTCCGGTGAGACGTTGTACAACCTCCTGTTACTTAGTGGTGGAGATCATTCAGATACAATCCGTCACACAGACCTTACGGGAACAGTGCTAACGGCAATGAAATCCAGGATAGCGCGGCCAGTACAGCGATAGTAAAATTTGAGACCAGCAATGTAGTTACGCTCGCAGTCTCATTTTTAATGTGCCTGCATGACTAATACTGGGGCAGTGTGTCATTCTGAACGAGTTCCTCGCCAAACTGGCCGTCGTCACGGACACCTTGCACCAAGGTCCTGGCAGCGAAACCCTGCCGCGGTCGGGCAGCTATATAACGGCCAGCGGCCGGCACAGGTCCACAGTCAACCACCTGTACATCAAGCAACATGGTCGCCCTCAAGGTACGGGTCTACAGTAGCTAGTATTCTCTACAAGCAATGCTGTCTGTAAACACTCCCGTTTCTGACCATCTGAAGCTGGGACCTATAGCGCGGCAGTTGATCCACAACCATTACGTAATGCTTATTGAAACATAATTTGCCGCAGCACCAACAGTCCCAGAGTAATATTACTAGAAGTACTTGATTTTAACTAGGTCTCCCGAAGCCTAATAGTAATAAATAAGACACAGAGACCATTTCAGACTGCTAAAGATATATACTCAATATATTAACATAGATTTAGGCTACGGAGTTGCTATAAATTTTGAACATCAATCTGGGTATTGGGTCCGGTAATTAACGAAAAATTCTAACAACTAAACTGTCGATGTTTCGACCAACTTTCCAGTGAAAGTCTTCCCCAGTATACTGACAATTTCGGTTGTCTGAACGCCATTGGACAGTCTGAAGCAAATTTCGCTGTGGAGGGATGGCCGTACGGTAGGCTGTTGTCTGCGCTCCTCTGGCAAGTTACTGGTAGGCAATGGCGAATCGGCAGGTTGCATCGGAGGGAGTGTTTTCCAGCAGAGAGATGTTGATATCCCACGGCATTCCTCCTGCGGCCTTTTTTATATAAAGTTGAACCTGGGTCACGTGTAGGTGCTGGCCGGAGAACAACACACGCTGTCCTGATGAACTGGGATAGCTCGCAGCCAAAGAGTAACTTGTAGCCAACATCCATTAATGCATGTTATCATGCTGTTAGGACGTCATCAGAGACGCTGTCGATATAATTAAACGTCCTAACAGCAACAACAGGAAGAACGGCTACAAGTTGCCGAGTGCCTAACTGCCAGCGATCCCAATCCAGCTGGCCGCATGGGTTAGCCAGCCAGCAGCTCAGTATAAACAAGCGGCCACGAGAGATCTGCCGTGCGGCATCGACGTCTGGCCGCAGGAAAATACCCCTGCGTACAGGCTGCCGCTTGCCTACCAGTCACGTGTCACAGGAGCACATCCAGTAACCTACCGTTAACTCTCCTCCATAGCAATTTTTACATCGAATTGTCCAATGGCATTCCAGAGTGTGATGTTGGTAGACATACTACAACCCAAAACAGACAATATGTAGGGAAAGACATTCACTACAATCGAGCAGTTGGTCGCCCTGAAAAGATCGCTGAAAATCATGTCGAAGCGTCGGCATATTAGTTGTTTTTGCAATATCGGTCGCTGTCCCGAGGGCCGTACTTTCAAATACGCGCGCCACCAGTTAGGCCACCGCCGGTTCGATGAACCCTCTGCCTGGTACGTGAGTGTGATTTGCGGAGTATCCATGTGAAGTAGATGTAGATGTTTCCCACAGCCGCCACCGCGGCATGAGGGCGCTGCCACGAACGATTACGTTGCTGCCAATGAGATGCAAGCATCCCCTCGCCGAGACTCCAGCGACGGGTGTATTTAAGTTCAAACACACATGCACTCAGCTCATTTTGTGTGTTTGCCAGTTGAATAACATTTATAGTTTTTCATAGTGGCTAGCGCTCGCGATCTACTGAATAGTTATTGTACTGAAGAGTGACTGATTTGTAAATCTGCAGTAGCCGTATATCCAACAATCAAAGCTACCGGTAGCAACTGACGCTGCAACTATAGCAACAAAGTTATGAATTATTTTTTACTATTTTATATTAGACTTACAATAAACTAATATCTGAATTCTCTTTATATGAACAGCATCTGTTCCTCGTTCCTGTAACCATTAAAGAACCACACAGCGTGGAAGGATGTTGCAACAGTTTAAATGTTTGATAGCGAAGCGGCCTAATAACCAAACTGATTTTATTCAGACTAATAATGATCGTGGAAGCCTACGACCATGCACTATAATTTTGTTTACATGACGACCTGTTTTGGACTGTACATTCCTTTTCTGTAAGTGTGTTCCTAATACACTGATATTGTAATTAATGAAAGAGAAAAGAAACGTGCATTTTCTTCACTGTACAGTACAGAACTCCCCGATCTCATCTTCGTGCTACAACAGCAACCTCCATTGTTATTAACTATTTCACTTTCGTCAAAGAATTCCACTAATTCAAAAGATCGAAAATATTTCAAAAGAATGGAAAATATTAATTCATTTTATTGTTGTCCTACTCAGCAGTTAATTTTGTACACTACGTGATACCAACAGAGCAAGAGGCGTAGAACGTATTCAGCATTGCTGCCATTAAGATATCACGTTCGTAGTGACAGGAAGATCTTGCTAAACGTGGCACTTTGAATTATTTAAGTGTGCTAACTTTAAAGTTTATTTCAGTCGATCGTCATATAAATTGTTTAAAGTTTATACTGGTTTGAACTGACTGTGTCAAACTCTACAAGGTGTAAATATTTTCATTAGGTTCCTATTAAAGGATATTTTTTGTGTACAGTTCTGCACAACTTAAGTATAGTTGAGCGGCAGCATCATGGAACCATCAAAAGCTGTTGTGAATAACACTGAGACGAAACTGGTTTCGATAAAGCGACCATTTTCAAGTGATGGGTTCCTTAAATGTGACGTAATATTAATCTATGACTTCAACATGGTCGCTTGATCAAACTACACTACTGGCAATTAAAATTGCTACACCAAGAAGAAATGCAGATGATAAACGGGTGTTCATTGGACAAATATATTAAACTAGAACTGACATGTGATTACATTTTCACGCAATTTGTGTGCATAGATCCTGAGAAATCAGTACCCAGAACAACCACCTCTGGCCGTAATAACGGCCTTGATACGCCTGGGCATTGAGTGAAACAGAGCTTGGATGGCGTGTACAGCTGCCCATGCAGCTTCAACACGATACCACAGTTCATCAAGAGTACTGACTGGCGTATTGTGACGAGCCAGTTAAAGTTGCTCGGCCACCACTGACCAGACGTTTTCAATTGGTGAGAGATCTGAAGAATGTGCTGACCAGGGCAGCAGTCGAACATTTTCTGTATCCAGAAACGCCCGTACATGACCTGCAACATGCGGTCGTGCATTATCCTGGTGAAATGTAGGGTTTCGCAGGGATCGAATGAAGGTGTATGTGTGTGTGTGTGTGTGTGTGTGTGTGTGTGTGTGTGGTTTGAGGTTTTCGGGCGCTAAACAGCGTGGTCTTCAGCGCCCAAACGCATAGAAACAGTAACACATGCGGTTAAGGGACGAAGACGGACAGCGAACAAGGAGTAGAGCCACGGGTTGTAACACATCTGAAATGTAACGTCCACTGTTCAAAGTGCCGTCAGTGCGAACAAGAGGTGACCGAGAGGTGTAACCAATGGTACCCCATACCATCACGCCGCGTAATACGTCAGTATGGCGATGACGATTATGCGCTTCCAATGTGTGTTCACCGCGATGACGCCAAACACGGATGCGACCATCATGATGATGTAACCAGAATCTGGATTCATCCGAAAAAATGACGTTTTGCCATTCGTGCACCCAGGTTCGTCTTTGAGTACACCATCGCAGGCACTCCTGTCTGTGATGTAGTATCAAGGGTAACCGCAGTCATGGTCTCCGAGCTGCTAGTCCATGCTGCTGCAAACGTCGCCGAACTGTTCGTGCAGACGGTTGTTGTCTTGCAAACGTCCCCATCTGTTGACCCAGGGATCCGTTACAGCCATGCGGATAAGATGCCTGTCATCTCGACTGCTAGTGATTTGAGGCCGTTGGGATCCAGCACGGCGTTCTGTACTACCCTCCTGAACCCACTGATTCCATATTCTGCTAACAGTCGTTGGATCTCGACCAACGCGAGCAACAGTGTCGCGATACGATAACCCGCAATCGCGATAGGCTACAATCCGACCTTTATCAAACTCGGAAACGTGATGGTACGCATTTCTCCTCCATACACGAGGCACCACAATAACGTTTCACCAGGCAACGCCGGTCAACTGCTGTTTATGTATGAGAAATCGGTTGGAAACTTTCCTCATGTGAGCACGTTACGGTGTCGCCACCAGCGCCAACCTTGCGTGAATGCTCTGAAAAGCTAATCGTTTGCATATCACAGTATCTTCTTCCTGTCGGTTAAATTTCGCGTCTGTAGCACGTCATCTTCGTGGTATAGCAATTTTAATGGCCAGTAGTGTACTTATCTGTGGATACATATCATTTACAGTAGTTTTTAGTAGTTCCAAGACTCCGTTCTTCAAATAAAACATAAATAATATGCTATCAGTGTCGGGAGTCACAAGTCATCGACTGTGTTGTCGTCTTCCTACGGTGTATTTCTACATCAATATGAAGGACTCGTGGTCGTCAGTACCTATCCTCCAAGGTGGGGAAATGGAAACTGGGGTTTAAAGTCGATACACAATGAAGTCATTAGGGACAAAGTGCAAGCTCTGAATGTCGTTTTTAAAGTAATTATCTCGGCATTTGTCTTAACCCGTACTGGTAATTGTACTAGGAATCTTCAATGATCCCTCAGGAGTTTACACAGGTTGGTTAAAATGAAAGTGCGATGGAAAATATTTCTCCCACCTTAAGATAAGTAAACCAAATTACATCGCCTACCATAAGTGCTGATCATGTAAGTTGTGTCGTTTATCTTCAGGACAGGAAATGATTTCTGCCTCATTTTTATTTTACCCACTCTGTGCATCGATCATCTGCTAACGATAATGAACTCTTTTGAAACATCGTAACATTGATGTTAAAGACAATATATTAACATTCGATGCAGGAAGGAAGGAAGAGAAACGGGCTCGTTAACACTGGCGAAAAATCTTACGTCATTTAAAAGAAACTTCTTCTCAAAATTTCTCAAAACGACACTAGTGCAACACAACTACGACTTTTCAAGCTTGGCCAAGGGGCGTGGGAGTGTCGCAGGAGAGAAGCAATATTTTTTAACGAACTAAGGCAGAAACATCGGCTATTGTGTTCTGCTTTCGTGTAGGAAATATTGCGATACATTACCATAAAACGAAGAAACTGAATGTGCCACAATGAAATTTTCACTCTGCAGCGGAGTGTGCGCTGATTTTGAAACTTCCTGGCAGATTAAAACTGTGTGGCCGAGACTCGAACTAGGGACCTTTTCCTTTCGTTACGCTTTCCCGCGAAAAAGAAAAGGTCCCTAGTTCGAGTTTCGGTCACACAGTTTTAATCTGCCAGGAAGTTTCAAAATCAGCGCCCACTCCGCTGCAGAGGGAAAATTTCATTCTGGAAACATCCCCCAGGCTGTGGCTAAGCCATGTTTCCGCAATATCTTTTCTTCCAGCAGTGCTAGTCCTGCAAGTTTCGCAGGAGAACTTCCGTGAAGTCTGAAAGGTAGGAGACGAGGTACTGGCGAAACTAAATGTGGTTTATGGAGTGGGCATTATAAAATAGCACAAGCAAAGAATCATTTGCAGGCAGGAACAGATATGGACCTTCCACCGCCGCTCAGCTATTGTCTCAAAGAGCGCCTTATAGCTCTTAAACAAGATTCGTGTTAAAAGTACTTCATCGGTACTTCCTACTGCAAGCTAAAAAACTGCACTTAGATGTTTGAGCTCTACAAAGACTGTTCTCAAAAGTAAGATACGCTCTATCAACAACACAGTAGATCGCCGAACAACTTCGGTCAAAAATATTATGTTTACAGTCCGTAGACAAATATGCTGGACATATCTATTGATTAATAACATTAGGTTTTACACCATTTTACTATTTCATCACTTGACATCGATGTTAGAAGTATAATTAATTTAGTCCCGATTACTATAACCAAGGGTGTTCAGACGTCAATAATTGAATCGATTTCAGTATGGATGATCTGTCAGTATTTCACATCCCTAGTATGAACTACCACTCTTCTGAATACGAATTCTACTCCTCAGTTGTCCACATGAGCTCCATGTACGTTTAAGTTCTCGCATGATGGAAAAACGTTGGCAGAAAAATACACAGCACCAGTTCAATCTCAGTCCAGTGTGTAGAGCTTTGACATGTGAATCTCTCATCACAGACAGAAAATGTGGCTTATTCTTACCTTACTAAGAAACAAGAACCCTTCAAGTGAAGTGTGGGTCACTGTGTTTTGTGCCGTCTTCCGACAGGTCTTTGCCTTGGCCGCCGTGCTGGCCGTGGCCCGCGCCGGCTACTTGTCCGCCCCCGCCGTCTCCTACGCCGCCCCAGCCGTCGCCTACGCCGCCCCCGCCGTCGCCTACGCCGCCCCCGCGGCCGTCGCCCCCGCGGCCATCACCTCCCAGAGCTCCAACATCCTGAGGAGCTTCGGCAACCTGGGACAGGTGTCCACCTACACCAAGACCGTCGACACGCCCTACTCCAGCGTCACCAAGTCCGACGTCCGCGTCAGCAACGACGCCATCGCACACGTCGCCGCCCCCGCACTGGCCTACGCCGCCCCCGCGTACTACCACTGACCACTGAGGTTGCACTTCAACCTCAGCTCTTCTGCTGATTATTTATTTTCCGTTTTATGTCTTCTGTAAATAAAAACTTTCTGCGACATTATTACCACGACTTTTTTATTGACATCAGACTGTAAGAAGGTCATAATTAATATACAGAAGTGCAGTACTCAATCATTTCGTCCTTTGACTCCCGTAAGTAATTCTGTATAGCTATGGCTATTCTAGATTAAATCATCGTGATGTTAAGGAGATCGGGCTGAAACTATAAAGCATTTCTGCTACAACAGAATTATGTACCTAACAAAAATGGCTCAAATGGCTCTAAGCACTGTGGGACTTAATATCTGAGGTCATCAGTCCCCTAGAACTTAGAACTACGTAAACCTAACTAACTTAAGGACATCACACACATCCATGCCCGAGGCAGGATTCGAACCTGCGACGTGGCAGCAGCGTGGTTCCGGACTGGAGCGCCTAGAACCTCTCGGCCACAGCGGCCGGCGTAGGTAACATTTCCAACAGGAAATGCATGTTACAGAAGATATAGAGGGATCCGAAAAATAACGCTCAGTATAAACTTGACATATGAGACCCTGAAATTTTTGTATTATCTTTAACTAGAGTAGAGAGTGTCAGGGATATTATAATCGATGTGGGGTGCCAATGATTGGAACAAAGGCTTTCTCATTGCAGCGAAAAATTTTCACGAATTTTCAATCAATGATTTATATCAGACGAATATTTGCATCACCTGCATATCTGCGAACGTGTCTATGCTTGTTTTGAAGATGAGCATGGAATGAAAAAATGAACTTTGTGAAACTGAAAGTTAATTTTGCTGTGAAATAAGAACAAAAACAGTAGCCAAAACAACGGCAGACTGACCGAAGGTACACATCTTCGTACGTCTGTGAAATTAAACTCTGTTGCAGCGTAAAATCCAGCTCATTGTTGCTTTATTCCACACAATATTGGATCCTAGAGGTAGTCGAGATATTGCAGCTTATTCTTACCCATCACTTCATAGGCATCCCTCCTTAGTCACGAATGTGCGGAAAGGATTCGTACTACAATGCACTGCAAGTTTTAACTGCTTCAAAAATGCTCAGTCGGGTTAATCACAGTAGACACACTAGGCAATTCCATTCGTCTGATTCCTTCCACCTGGAGGAAAATATCCAGTAGATGTGCACAGCATGCGCGAGCGTTATCGTCTTGCAACGGGTTCCTGTCTTTGAGATTATGGTGACAGAACTGAACAATAGTGTGGATTATCCAGTCCTGATAATGCACACCCTCAAACTATCGTCTTTAGTTGTTGAGGGTGGTCGAAATTTTCGCGAAGAATGATTGACTCAGCTCCCAGCTGAACCTGCGGGACAGCATGCTTTGGACGTGCATTTCCATATGTCTGCCACCACACTCCTCAATGATGATCAGCAGGCATCAGATAAATGCGGCACTCCTCGGCGAAAATAAATCACCGCCATTGATACATATTCCAGTCCACGTGTTCCTTTGTTCTTCATACACCACAGTGCTTGGAGGTTTGTACTGTTGTTCGTAATGGATGACCAAAGACCAAACTGAACGTGTGGAGACGACTCAGTACTGACGGGGGCGACAAGGCCTGCGCAGTTGCTCCTCAAAGTGAAGTTCGCTGTGCTACAGGGTTATTCATAAGTACCTTCGGTGATTAATGACAGGACTACTGTGACAAAACTACGAGACATGCAGAAAACACACATAAGAAGAGATGTAGCATCACTCCAAGCTTTTAACTACCTTACAGGGGGAAAACCGGTATTAAGCAAAAAAGGGAACGCTGACAGGCGGAATGTGTGTATAGAAGAACCGTATAAGAGAAATACACTTGCAGGCAATCCATACTACTATCTAAAGACAAGACGTTGTTTAACACTGTCAACAAAAACCGCAAAATATTCTTGCCCGATTTTCTTCAAACTTCTACATGATACAATAATAAGTATTCTAGCAGACATAGGCTACACATCTCTTACTCTAATAAACTTTAGGACAAACATACGCTACTCGTTTTTTAAATGTGCATGGTATGCGAATATACATACAAAACGTTAATATTACTATATAAAGCCAAGTTATTTAACGTTGTTACGAAGAATCTCTAAAAGTTTTTGACCGATTTCCTTCAAATTTTTATACGATACTCTGATAAACTTGCAAACTGGCATAGGCTACACGTTCCCCTACTATACGAGATGAATCACTTGTAGCTTGCACAGCGAATATTGTGGAAATGGGAAGTGCTATTGATAAGCGATTGTCACAAAATGGATTTGTACTCAGGGGCTCGTATTGTTAGCCAATCAACAGATTGTAATAATACTGAGAAAGTGTATTTTCTGTACGAAAATACGTTTTTAATGGAGCAGTGACTAGGACATTAACAAACTAAAATTAGGGTAATTAGGCCAGTGGCGTTTGTTGGAGGATTCCAGTGCGAGTCGTATTCTGAAAAGTTTCTGATGGATACTTTGAAGGTCAGTAAAACTTTGAAACATGTATCTATTTTGTACGAGTAGCCACTATTAAAGTTCCAAACCTCGTAAATACATGGCGTCGATGTGGCCGAGCATCAAAGCCTTTTCGAAAGTTTAACATACAGAATCAGCTTCATTCCCTCCATGCATGCCTCAGAGGTAAAAACTTTTTCTGATACTTTTGGAAGGATTTCGTAAATTCGATTCAAATTTTTGTATACTTCAATTCTGTACAGATAGATATTTTCTTAGACTTGAGAATTTGGAAAAAAAACGTTCCATGCCTTATGCTGGATAGAATTTGAGGAAAGAGAAAAAAATGCCAGCTTATGTACATGTTTTCATTTAGACTCGACCACATCTGGTCACTACTTATCTAACAAAGCAAGCTATTCTAACAGTAACTGCCTGAACGTCTCAAAGCCTTTAAAGTACGGGGAGCAGTCATATGCCAACCAGAGAATTTAAGGCACTAGTTTGATTGTGTGGCACCTGATAAATGAACAATGTCTTATAAATTTGGTTATATGATGTATAGTTTTATCTGTGGAAACATGAAAAAGTGCTTCAGACATTCAATTCACCGTCTCTTTTTGGTTAGATGTGGAGCAGATAAAGTCTGAAACTAATTTCTGTAGAAAATTACAGTTTTGACGTATAATGCAAATTTAGGAAACAGATTTTTTCCTCAAGTGCAAACATTCAGAAATTGAAATACTTTTTTTGTAGTTAATATGCGTGAGTGATTTAATGAAACTGTTGATACAATCTTCATCTGCTTGACATGTTTGCCAATACTGAATTTTTTTTGTAATACAGTGAAACGTGAAAAGAATCTAAGCATTGCATGGGGGCTTAATTATATAAATATGAAATGCAAATACTTTTTAATTTTCGTCGCTGTATGTCCGATTACGAAATCTCGTAAACGGTTGGCCCTGACTAGTTTTAGTACGCAATTTGACTGCATAGAATAACAACAAAGAATGAAAGAAAATTTCCGTTAACACAATTAATTAATTAAGTCCACAGCAACTATAAAACCTACGAAACCAAAACACAAGTGTCATTGTTCTGTGTGTGGAAGTGCGATTCAACGTACACATCTGGCACGGTTCTTTGTCAATAAGACAAGAAATTTTAAATACCATTTACACTAAAGTAATTTAAAAAAGTAGAAATACTATAATTGCGCAAGAAAACCAGAATTACACTCTAATACAAGAACACAAGCCAGATGCTTTGTTGACTGAACCTGTAATGACGCATTATTTAAGACATTGAAATAATAAAAAGAAAAGGGAATTTTTTTACCTTCATATATATTGACGAAAAGCACTCTGATCATTACAATATCTCCATTTGAACAACATCTGCTGTCTAGCCCATCAAACAACTGCATAAAACATGGAGCAAGCACTCCCTACTACAACATCTCAACACCGACTCACTACTACTACTTCACAAGCACTCTCCACCACGACTTCTCGACAAGAACTGCCAGTGGAGGCGGCGGAATAAAACCCTTTGGCGCAATCTCTGGCGCTGTGGCTCAGTGTAGCCACCTTTCATATGCCCTTCCTCCACGGGCCAGAATTTGATGGTATTTTTGCCAGCATTGGTGGTGAAAATACCACCAAATTCGTCCACAAAAATACAGACAAAAATAAAAGATAATATTAATACGTAAATATCACATAATTAGATAAAATTTTGGCTTTGCACTGACCTTTCAATAACCTAATATATAAAATACAGTAAGCAATACAAATTCCTTCATACATGTGACTTTACATAATAGTTTACACAATACACAAAAAATGAGTTTATACAAATGTTCACATAAAATGCTTCCAATGATTCAAAAAACAAGTAGTTGATAGTTCCAGCAGTAGCACCCAGCAATGGTCAACAGGTGCAAACAGCAAGAAGTAACATCATTTCAGTAGAAACAGTTCCAACAGTGGCACCCAGCAATGTTGAGTAGGTGCAGACACCGACAAGTGATATCATTTCAATAGAAGCAGTTCCATCAGTTGCACCCAGCAATGTTGAACAGATGCAGACACCAACAAGTGACATTATGTCAGTAGAAGCAGTTCCATTAGTGACACCCAGCAATGTTGAACAGGTGCAGACACCAACAAGTGACATCATTCAGCAGAAGCAGTTCCATTAGTGGCACCCAGCAATGTTGAACAAGTGCAGACACCAACAAGTGACATTATGTCAGTAGAAGCAGTTTCATTAGTGGCACCCAGCAATGTTGAACAGGTGCAGACACCAACAAGTGACATCATTCAGCAGAAACAGTTCCATTAGTGGCACCCAGCAATGTTGAGTAGGTGCAGACACCAACAAGTGACTTCATTCAGCAGAAACAGTTCCATTAGTGGCACCCAGCAATGTTGAGTAGGTGCAGACACCAACAAGTGACATCATTCAGTAGAATCAGTTCCATCAGTTGCACCCAGCAATGTTGAACAGGTACAGACACCAACAAGTGACATTATTTCAGTAGAAGCAGTTCCATCTGTGGCACCCAGCAATGTTGAACAGGTGCAGACAGCAACAAGTGACATCATTCAGCATAAACAGTTCCATTAGTGGCACCCAGCAATGTTGAGTAAGTGCACACACCAACAGGTGACATCTTTTCAGTAGAAGCAGGCCATCAGTGGCACCCAGCAATGTGGAGCAGGTGCAGACACCAACAAGTGACATTTTCAGTATAAGCAGTTCCATTAGTGGCACCCAGCAATGTTGAACAGGTGCAGACAGCAACAAGTGACAACATTTCAGTACAAGCAGTTCCCTTAGTGGCACCCAGCAATGTTGAACAGGTGCAGACACCAACAAGTGACATTATTTCAGTAGAAACAGTTCCATCAGTGGCACCCAGAAAAGTTGAACAGGTCCAGACAGCAGTCCATAATATTCACTATCACTAATCACACTGTTCATCAGAGTTTATCAGCAGAAATTAAACATGTCCTAGTGGCACCAATCATGTAGAAAAAGTGCAAGCAACAGTCCATAATATTCACTATCACTAATCACACTGTTCATCAGAGTTTATCAGCAGAAATTAAACATGTCCTAGTGGCACCAATCATGTAGAAAAAGTGCAAGTAACAGTCCATAATATTCACTATCACTAATCACACATTTCATCAGCAGAAATTAAACATTTCTAAGTGGCACACATCAATGTTGAACAGGTGCAAGCACGAACAACAGTTTGAATGCACACACAATTGCTTTTACAAAATTATTCTCTTACACTAAACATACAAATTATAATAAACACACAAATGATATCAGATAATTGTCATATTAACTATTACAAATGCACAAATATCAGTAAACCTATAATATTTATGGGTGTCAGTGCAAGCCACAACAAACAAGAAAAATAATACACTCCTGGAAATGGAAAAAAGAACACATTGACACCGGTGTGTCAGACCCACCATACTTGCTCCGGACACTGCGAGAGGGCTGTACAAGCAATGATCACACGCACGGCACAGCGGACACACCAGGAACCGCGGCGTTGGCCGTCGAATGGCGCTAGCTGCGCAGCATTTGTGCACCGCCGCCGTCAGTGTCAGCCAGTTTGCCGTGGCATACGGAGCTCCATCGCAGTCTTTAACACTGGTAGCATGCCGCGACAGCGTGGACGTGAACCGTATGTGCAGTTGACAGACTTTGAGCGAGGGCGTTTAGTGGGCATGCGGAAGGCCGGGTGGACGTACCGCCGAATTGCTCAACACGTGGGGCGTGAGGTCTCCACAGTACATCGATGTTGTCGCCAGTGGTCGGCGGAAGGTGCACGTGCCCGTCGACCTGGGACCGGACCGCAGCGACGCACGGATGCACACCAAGACCGTAGGATCCTACGCAGTGCCGTAGGGGACTGCACCGCCACTTCCCAGCAAATTAGGGACACTGTTGCTCCTGGGGTATCGGCGAGGACCATTCGCAACCGTCTCCATGAAGCTGGGCTACGGTCCCGCACACCGTTAGGCCGTCTTCCGCTCACGCCCCAACATCGTGCAGCCCGCCTCCAGTGGTGTCGCGACAGGCGTGAATGGAGGGACGAATGGAGACGTGTCGTCTTCAGCGATGAGAGTCGCTTCTGCCTTGGTGCCAATGATGGTCGTATGCGTGTTTGGCGCCGTGCAGGTGAGCGCCACAATCAGGACTGCATACGACCGAGGCACACAGGGCCAACACCCGGCATCATGGTGTGGGGAGCGATCTCCTACACTGGCCGTACACCACTGGTGATCGTCGAGGGGACACTGAATAGTGCACGGTACATCCAAACCGTCATCGAACCCATCGTTCTACCATTCCTAGACCGGCAAGGGAACTTGCTGTTCCAAGAGGACAATGCACGTCCGCATGTATCCCGTGCTATCCAACGTGCTCTAGAAAGTGTAAGTCAACTACCCTGGCCAGCAAGATCTCCGGATCTGTCCCCCATTGAGCATGTTTGGGACTGGATGAAGCGTCGTCTCACGCGGTCTGCACGTCCAGCACGAACGCTGGTCCAACTGAGGCGCCAGGTGGAAATGGCATGGCAAGCCGTTCCACAGGACTACATCCAGCATCTCTACGATCGTCTCCATGGGAGAATAGCAGCCTGCATTGCTGCGAGAGGTGGATATACACTGTACTAGTGCCGACATTGTGCATGCTCTGTTGCCTGTGTGTATGTGCCTGTGGTTCTGTCAGTGTGATCATGTGATGTATCTGACCCCAGGAATGTGTCAATAAAGTTTCCCCTTCCTGGGACAATGAATTCACGGTGTTCTTATTTCAATTTCCAGGAGTGTATTTAGGAGATAGGTTGGTACCAACTATCTGGGATTAGGAAAGGAAAACACACAAAACACACTCACTCATCTTTCATCCACATTAATTACTACTGTGTAATTGAATAGTGTTAACTGTGTAAATGCAATTCTGTCAAAAATTTGATGTTCGACATGTGTATCAAGTAGTAGTGGCAGCAATGTATAACAGTCAGTAATAGTTAGTCAACGTCATAGTCATCATGTCAAGACCGAACAAATCGACTGCAGCCATGTCCTTTAATTTCGCTGGAATGATAGGAAACAACGGTGCTCTGTGAGAAATAGTTGGCGGCTTAGCCTTTTGACATAATTTGCATTTGGCAAGAACAAATCGAATACGTTTTTCCATATTACTGAAGTAGCAATTTTCTCGTAATTTGTGAAAGCATTTTCTGGGACCAAAGTGTGCATAACTGAAACGTATATACCAGATCAGTTTATTAACCCACTCATCAGGAACACAAACTAACCAAACAGAGTTATCGTCTGATTTTCGTTTAAAAAGAATATCATTGCGAACTAAATAATACTGTCTGATCGCTACGCTTTCCTTTCTCCTCCACTTCTCCTTAATGTCCTCCCAGATTCGATCCTTATTTTGCTCCTTAGCGATGTCCTGGAGTGAAGACGAAATAAAATTCTCAAACGCAACACCTTGAATATACATCAAACAATAATTGTTTTCTTTGCAGTCCTCTTCAGCACTTTGTTTCAAACCCATAGGTGCACGTGATAAAGCATCAGCAATAATATTTGAAGAACCCTGTATGTAAACAATACTAAAATCAAATTCCTGTAAGTACAGCGCCCATCGTGACAATCTTCCATGAGTTAATTTTGTTGACATTAGAAATTCCAGAGCTCAATGATCGGTGTAAACCTTAGTATGTCTGCCAAACAAAAATGTGCGAAATTTTGTGAAAGCCCAAACAACAGCCAAGGCTTCAAGTTCCGTAATCGAATAATTCTTTTCTGATTGAGAGAGAACACGACTTCCAAATGCAATAGTCTTCTGTACTACAACGCCGTTTTCTTCTATCTCTTGAAATAAATGTGCACCTAGGCCTTTGTATGATGAGTCCGTCGCCAAACAAAATTCTTTAGATAAATTCGGATGTGAAAGAAGTGGAGCAGCAACTAAAGCATCACGAAGTTGTTCAAATTCTGACTGAGCTTCCTCATCCCAACATCAATTAGATCTCTTTCCAGATAGTTCACATAAACGAGGTGTGGCCAAATTGTCCAATCTAACAAAGCGTCTAAGAAAATTACAGACACCAAGGAAACTACGAACATCACGTTTTGTAGTAGGAACAGCATAATTACGAATAGCATCTAATTTTTCTGGATCAGGAAGAATACCTTCTGTAGAAATAATGTAACCGAGAAATTTCACCTGAGAACGACCAAATTCAGATTTTTCCAAGTTCACTGTAATGCCAACTCTTGCAAAAATACGTAATAATGAATTCAAAATTTTGTTATGCTCACTCCAAGAATGTTTAGCAATAAGAATATCGTCAACATATGAAGTAATATTGTCACGAAGATAAACAGGTAAAATTTCGTTTAAACTACGAATGAATGCTGCTGAAGATACAGTAAGTCCAAACGGTAATTTCCGAAACTGGTAACAGTTACCAAAGGCTGAAAAGGCAGTATATTTTCTACAATCAGGGTGGAGTTATATTTGCCAAAAACTTGCGCGCATATCAATCATGGATAAAACTTTAATTCCATGGAAATGTTGAAGAAGTTCATCTAAATTTTGTGGGCGGTCAGTTTCAGGAATGATGATATTATTTATCTGTCTGGAATCCAGAACCAAACGAATTGACCCATCCTTTTTAAGAACGACGTGTAATGGGCTGGTATAAGGACTGACTGCTGGCTCAATAATGCCTTGATCTAACATGTATTGAAGTTCACTCTTAACCTTGTCTCTGTAAGCCAAAGGAATAGCGTACGTTTTCCCCCGAAATGGTGTGTGTTCTTTTACTTTAAATATATATTGTAACCCTTGTATAGTTCCTGTGTGATGGCTAAATACTGTAGCATGTGAAGTCAAAATTTGGTGCAGTTCTTCTCTTGCATCGTCATCTGGCAATTCAGCTTTCTTAACCTTTTCATTCATTAATTCTTCGCTATTAATTATATCATCCATCGCGTCTCTGTATCTATTGTCGTTGTCATGAATGAACACATTGTCGTCATAATGCTCAACGAAAACATGAGAAGTAAGAAACCTTAAACATTTTGTATCTGATTCAGATCTTGCTAAACACTCGAAAAATTTCAGACATTTCGGCATTGCGGCAACAGTCAAATTCACACTTCCTTCTTTAAAGTTCAAAATTGCCTTATGTGCGTTAAGAAACTCCATACCTAATATAATTTGTGTGCTGAGTAATGGAACAATAATAAAATTAGCAGAAAATTCGTATCCTTGACAAATGAAATTTAGGTTGGTCTGTTGTTTAACTTCCACACTTTTTCCAGAAATAGCGCCTCGAATTGTAGTTTTAGAAACAGGTAACACAGGACAAGCAATGGTTCTTACACATATACGAAAAACTGATTCACTAATAACATTCAATGGGCTCCCAGAATCTAAAACCGCAGTGAACTTATTCTTACCCACACATACTTCAACAACAGGATGTAAAAATGCGTCTACATTATTTTCCTTTTCGTCTAGCAAAATGTCTCTCATGTCTTCCAGGCGTACGTAGTGTAAAGTCGTAGTGACATTACGTTCTGAACCGTCTATATTGCTGCCAGAAGCCGAAGCTACAAGTCATTGTCGATTGCTTGCGTCACGTCTTTGATTATTCGCGTAATTTCGCGGATCAATTTCTACGATTTGCACTTGTCTCTCTGAAGTTCTGTCACGTGGAGGATGCCAATTAGGTCCCTCCTGTCTGTTAGATGCAAATTCTTGGTTGTGTCTGTTATTAAAATTTCTATTTTCCTGTCTGTCTGCATGACTACTTCTTGTGTAATTTCGACTGTCACTTCTGAAAATATTGTTGTATCTACTACCCTGATTATTTCTGTAGTAAGAATTTCTATTACTGTATGAATCATTTCTGTCTTGATGATACCGATTACTGTTTCCGTATGATTGATCATTCCGGTAGGTATTACCGTTATTATAATTGTCTGTGTAATTTCTGTTAGAACGTCTGCTATTGTCATAAGGCTGGTATCTATTGTCCTGTCTGTTTCGTCTGTCATTCTTAAAATTACCCATATAACGCCCGTTCCGATCACTACCCCTTTTCTCTGAAAATCTATTGTAATTACTGTTACTGAAAAAATTACAAGAAGTACCGTCATCGTTGTCATACTCAAGTTCTTGTAGCAAAGTCTTAAAAGTCTCAATGTCGTCTTTACATCTTCCGGCTAAAGCAATTTGTCTTATGGATTGTGGCAGCTTAGTTAAACAAATGCGAATTAATTCAGTCGGGTTATAAGGGTTGGAAAGGAACTGATTCTTTCGAATCATGTCTTCAAAGTATTCTGCTGGCGTGCGGAACTCAGACTGTTTGAAATTACGCTGCATAATAAGACTGTGTTTGACTCTGTCTTGCGTGTTTTCGGACCAATATGCCGATAGAAATGCATGATAAAAATCATTCAGATTATTACAATCTCTAGGAAGTGCGCGCATCCGCGTCGCCGGTTCGTTTTCTAAATATCCACACATAAATTCCAGTTTGTGACTTAGTGGCCAATTAGGTGGAAGTGCGTACATAAATTGATCTAACCATGAACATGGATGTATGTCATTCTTAGAATTGCGAAAGATCTTAAATTTCCGAACAGTTAAAAAGTGTTTATAGTCAAAGTTTTCTCCTCGTGGCGACAAAGACCTACCTCGTCTGTCCCAGTCCGAATGACGATTATTGTCAAGTTCGCGCGCCTGGCGCTCTCTTGTTGCATCCCGTAAATGAAACACATTACTTTCTTCAAACCCTTCTGCTATCTGTGATTCCAAATTTCTTTTGCTGTCTTTTCCTACGATTTCGCCTTCAATTTGTTTGACTTGCTTTCTAATGCCCCAACTTCCCTTTTAACGTGTTCATTAAATTTTCCCTGATTTTCAACATGTTTATTTATGTTCTGATACTCTTCGGTTTCTGCAAATGGCAATGGTGCTGTATCATCTGAATCTCTGTCCCCATTTAAACTAAGACTTGTCAGTTTATCTGAAATCTCCTCAACTCTTTCCGATAAGTCACCTAATTGTTCTTTCTGTTTATTTACGTCTTCCGAAAGTGTCGCGACTCAGGTTTCAGTATTGACACATTTGGTAGTTAACTGTTCATATTGTTGTGTTAGGTTATTTAATCAGTCATTTGGTACGAATTCCTCGATTCTCTCAAATATTTCTTCCTTATCGTGTGCACGTTGTAAATTTAACTCTGAAAATTTTTGTACTATCACGCGATCTCTTTCTTCCTGTTCTCTATCCTGTTCCTTTTGTCTAATCTCTACTGCAATTAATCTATCATTGTGAGCATTCAAAATCGGTTGTACTTCTTCTCTGATTTCTTTCTTTAATTCATCTTTCATATTTTTGAAACATGTCCCTATTCGTGAGTCTAACCGTGTTTCCATTGTTCCCATCTAATTGTTCCTATTTGTGAGTCTAACCGTGTTTCCATTGTCCCCATCTCAGTTTTAATTGTTCCTATCTCAGTTTTAATTATTCCTATCTCTGTTTTAAATTCAGATCGAAAATTTAATATTGCACTCATCAACTGCTCCATATTAACTTGTTCGAAAGTCTTTTCGCCCCTAACATTTCCCGCAAAACCAGTTTCCTTCGTCATAGCTGTAAAGCTATCTGTGTTCGATACTACTCCAGAATCTTCTGTCATCAATCTCGTATTCTGAAAATTTTTTGATTGTGAAAAATTTTGAAATTATTCCGGACTATTGTCCCGACTTATTAAATTGTTTTCAACTTCATTATTCATCATACTGTTGTCCTGTGTTGGCGAGTTCGCCATGTCAACAATTTCGTCATTCTGGCTATCCATCATTTTTGCCTTTTTCATCGATCGCGTAATCATTTACAAAATATACAAAACTCGTCACTATATGAAAATTACACACAATGACACTTTATCATCAACAATATCATTCACACGAAATGCTTCCCTCAAACACGATTAACGAACAATTGAAATCTTCCTAACTGCACAAAATTGTCAAACCCGTGCACAAGACAAAAAAAATTAAATTCTGCAAAAAATACCATTAGATGAATGACAATCACCAAATCTACACATGCAATATAGACTACAATTACTAAACTACAAATTACTACAACAATACTACTGTCTGCTATTTTTACAATCAGAAGAATTCCAAGGGACGATCCGAAGCAGCGGTCGCCACGTGCATGGGGGCTTAATTATATAAATATGAAATGCAAATACTTTTTAATTTTCATCGCTGTATGTCCGATTACGAAGTCTCGTAAACGGTTGGCCCTGACTAGAATGAAAGAAAATTTCCGTTAACACAATTAATTAATTAAGTCCACAGCAACTATAAAACCTACGAAACCAAAACACAAGTGTCATTGTTCTGTGTGTGGAAGTGTGATTCAACGTACACATCTGGCACGGTTCTTCGTCAATAAGACAAGAAATTTTAAATACCATTTATACTGAAGTAATTTAAAAAAATAGAAATACTATAATTGCGCAAGAAAACCAGAATTACACTCTAATACAAGAACACAAGCCAGATGCTTTGTTGACTGAACCTGTAATGACGCATTATTTAAGACATTGAAATAATAAAAAGAAAAGGGAATTTTTTTACCTTCATATATATTGACGAAAAGCACTCTGATCATTACAATATCTCCATTCGAACAACATCTGCTGTCTAGCCCATCAAACAACTGCATAAAACATGGAGCAAGCACTCCCTACTACAACATCTCAACACCGACTCACTACTACTACTTCACAAGCACTCTCCACCACGACTTCTCGACAAGAACTGCCAGTGGAGGCGGCGGAATAAAACTCTTTGGCGCAATCTCTGGCGCTGTGGCTCAGTGTAGCCACCTTTCAGCATTTGAGATGTGGTGCTACAGACGAATGTCGAAAATTAGGTGGACTGATAATGTAAGGAATGAGGAAATTCTCCAAACAGCCGTAGAAGAAAGTAACAAATGGTACACACTGACAAGGAGAAGGGGTAGAATGATAGGACATGTGTAAAGTCGTCCCGTAATAACCCCAATGGTACTAGCTGGAGCTGTAGAGGGAAATAGCTGTTGAGCAAGGCACAGATTGGAATACATCCAGCAAATAATCGAGTACGTGTATTTTAGTTGCTGCTCTGAAATGAAAAGGTGAAAAGTATTTGAATAGTCTGTCAATAAGTAGTGAATATTTTTGATTAATTTTTAATTAGATTTATACTTTAAAAACTAGTGTAATATTATTTTATAAGCTTGCCTCTTTCTGTCTTCCCCATTACAAACTGATTGTATGGAACAACGCTTCAAACCACCAAACTTTTTTTCCAATGACCACAGTTGGTGCATCGTATATTCGAATTAGGCGATACTCGGAGAATTGTATTAGACAATGAGATATTAAGAGTAGGAGATGCTTTTTGGTATTTTTCCAGTGTAGTAACTGACGATGCCTGAAATAAAGAGAATACAAGACACCGGTTCGCAATAACAAGAGAACTATTTATAAAAAAGAGAATAATTTCAGCTAATAAACATTTAAATTTTACGAAAACTTACCTGGAAGTTTTAATGATTAAGGGAAACCACCTCAACTGTATACTTACACATTTGTTTTATGCTACGAGCGGTTTCGCCTAGAACATCTTCATTTTGCCGAGTTGTGCAAGAATGAAATTGGTCATTTAACAACAAATGTGTAGTTCTACAGTT
The DNA here is from genome assembly GCF_023864345.2 of Schistocerca serialis cubense. NCBI lineage: Eukaryota > Metazoa > Arthropoda > Insecta > Orthoptera > Acrididae > Schistocerca > Schistocerca serialis. The sequence goes on along the minus strand of NC_064638.1, from coordinate 127,040,382 downwards.
GACATGGTTCTCATTAATCATTAAAATTTGTCAGCTCTGGTGTTCAACATGATCAACGTTATTATTATCTGAAAATATTTGTATGGAGTGAAACACACATGATAAGCAGTACAGATCAGAAGAGAACAGAACAGAACTTTTGAAACGGGGGAAGAATGCTGCACATTAGTTAAGTCGATCAAATAAATAATGAAGAAATACTGAATCGATTTGCGAAGAAATTGGAATTTATGTATGTATATTTTGAGCTTTTCCTCATTACAGAGGCTTATCTCCAACATAATAATTTACTCGGAAATTACAATACAAAGAATAAACATTCTTAAACTATATTTTTAAAATATTCCTAGAGGTGTTTCGATTTCGTGTGTCCTCATCCTCTGCGCCCATTCTCCTCATTGTGTGTTGCACATTTTCGAGCCAGGTGGTCGTAGGACGTCCTCTTCTTCTTCTCTCCTCCGGTTCCCACTCCAGTATCAATTTTGGTATTGTCTCGTTGTACATGCCCGTACCACTGTAATTTCTTCCTATCCATTATGTCATATATTCTTTCTTTTATTTCCATTCCCCTTATTATGTCGGTGTTCCTTATCTTTTCTTTCCTGGAGATTCTTGCCGATCTTCTCCAGAAGTCGATCTCTAGCGCTTATAATTTTTTAATGTGCTTCAGGTTAATTGTCCAGGTCTCCGTTCCATACAGAACCACAGTCTCTACTATGGATTTGTATATTAATTTTTTATTTCTGCTCATTACATTCCTGCTCCATAAGACTGAGTTAAGCATCCTAATGACCTTCCGTCCCCTATTAATTCTTTTATTGATTTCTGACTCTGATTTTCGCTCGATTTGTAAAATGGATTTATGTCACAACTTTATTAAAGTAGGTATCGGTTGACAGGAAACATTTTGAGGCACGGAGATACATAAGTGTGGCAAAGCAGAGTACTGTGTGCATACGAGTATGTGTGTGGGAGTGTGTGTGTGTGGAAGAGAGGGGGAATGAGTAGGCGCGGTAAAACCTGCAGAGAGAGACCAAGGTCTGTATACAGTAGGAAGGTTAAAATGGACTTCAGTTGCAGCAGTTATGCAGAAATGCATACACAGTAGAGACTACCTTGAAGACCTGCACCAAACACGTCCTACGACTCAAGGCCGCAGAATCAGCAATAGGAACATAAATACTAGTGGGTGAGCAACCCATTGAGAAGAAGATGGCATAGCACCATACCAGGCGTGCACCCATCACAGTCCCCCACTAGCAGCAGATACGCTGAGCTGACAAAAGCCGTGATATATTCCCTAACATCGGCTCGGACCTCCTTGTTCCCGGCATAGTGCAGCAACTCGACGTGTCATGGACTAAACTCAGCCATGATGGCTCTATAGCCAACCATAATTGCGGAAAGTGTTGCCGATGCTCGGTTTGTGCACGAACTGACATCTCGATTGTGTCCCATGAAAGTCCGATGGGTTTCATGTCGGTCGATCTGGGCAGCCAAATCATTCACTCGAACTGTCTAGAATGTTCTTCAAACCAATCGCGAACAATTGTGCCCCAAAGACTTGCCGCATTGTCATCCATTACATTTCTATCGTTGTTTAGGAACATGAAGATATTGAATGGCTGCAAATGGCCTTGAAGCAGCCGAACGTAGCCACTTCCTTCAATGATCGGTTCAGTTGGACCAGGGGACCCAGTGAATCCATGTAAACACATCCCAAACCATTGTGGAACCACCACCAGCTTGCACAGCGTCTTGTTGACAACTTGGGTCCATGGCTTCGTAGGATGTACGCCACACTCGAAGCTTACCATCCAGCTCTTATCAGCTGAAATCGGATCTCATCTGACCAACCCACATGGTCACGACCCCAGCAGAGGCGCTGCAGGCGATGTCGTGTTGCTAGCGAAGATACACACGCCGGTCGTCTGGTGCTATTGCCCATCAACACCATATTTCGCCGCATTATCCTAACGGATACGTTCGTCGTACGTCCCACTTTGATTTCTACAGTTATTGCACGCAGTGTTGCTTGTCTGCTAGGACTGACAACTCTATGTGAACGCCGCTGCTCTCGGTCGTCAAGTGAAGGCAGTAGGCCACTGCACTGTACTTAGTGAGAGACAATGCCTGAAATTTGATATGACGGTGTAGGGAGGTTGTGAACTGGCTCTTGCGTGCATGCGTTTTGATTTCCCAAGTTTTGCAACGTGCACGTCGTTTTTCATGGCTAAATGGGCATTCATTGTCGTCACCGCTAGACCCTTTCTAAAGATATCTAGTAGCAGAACATGTAACTTACCGACCTATTTCGTATGCTTCTGTCTCGTAGAATTTCTTCTTTAAACTTCATGTCGGTACTAATTACTCTGAACCGTTATTACATGATGTATAGAGCACTGCAGAATTTGTTTTTTATTTCACACTATATCTACATCTACATCCACACTCCGCAAGCCACCTGCCGGTGTGTGGCGGAGGGTACCTTGAGTACCTCTATCGGTTCTCCCTTCCATTCCAGGCTCGTATTGTTCGTGGAAAGAAGGATTGTCGGTATGCCTCTGTGTGGGCTCTAATCTCTCTGATTTTATCCTCATGGTCTCTTCGCGAGATATACGTTGGGGGGAGCAATATACTGCTTGACTCCTCGGTGAAGGTATGTTCTCGAAACTTCAACAAAAGCCCGTACCCAGCTACTGAGCGTTTCTCTTGCAGAGTCTTCCACTGGAGTTTATCTATCATCTCCGTATCGCTTTCGCGATTACTAAATGATCCTGTAACGAAGCGCGCTGCTCTCCGTTGGATATTCTCTATCTCTTCTGTCAACCCAATCTGGTACGGATCCCACACCGGTAGCAGTAGTCAAGCAGTGGGCGAACAAGTGTACTAAGTCTACTTCCTTTATTTTCGGACTGCATTTCCTTAGAATTCTTCCAATGAATCTCAGTCTGGCAACTGCTTTACTGACGATTAATTTTATATAGTCATTCCATTTCAAATCACTCCTAATACCTATTCCCAGATAATTTATGGAATTAACTGCTTCCACTTGCTGACCTATCTTGTAGCTAAATGAGAAAGGGTCTTTCTTCCTATGTATTCGCAGCACAATATCCATTAGCACACAGTTTATTTCGATTGACAGTTTTTTTCAGAATATATGAGAGTTAACTTTTTAACACATTGGCAGTAAGCTGCACCAAATCCAAGAAGTTTCCCACATTCCACAAGTGGTAATGATCAAGAAAATAACTTTACATGTTGGATGCTTATTGCCGACCTAAGCAATAGCTGGTGAACCGAGGCTCGATACCTACTCACTAACATAGATGTTTACGTAATGCCTATTCGCCTCCGACTGACTACAGAAGCTTATACCTTGGCTGCTCATTACAGATTGCACACAACGAATAGCGTAGTGTCTGAAATATTTGAATTCTTACCTTTTACCGACTGTCGCTTTGTTCACAATGCCTATATATTGACGTTTATATCACATAATTCGAAAACGGTAAAATAGAGAGTTATTATATCTTGCATATGATTTTGCATAAAGAAAGGAAAATTGAAAGATGCAAAGGTACAATAGAGGGTGAAGTAGTTTTTCTTCACACAAAATCTATGTTATTAGAAAAAGAACTTTCAGGTGATTGAAATTTTCTTACTTCATTAATTAACGAAAAAAAGTAAAAAGTAAAAGTATACGTTTTCGGAAATACAAAAATGCAAAATTATGGCATTGAACTTTGAATACAATTACACTTTAATACTGTAACATGATGCAAAACGGAAATTTTTTCCTATGAATAATTTTTGAATACTGAGTTCTCGAAAAGCTAAAAAATTGTCAGAAAAAAGAGAACGATGATTTTCAATCAAGCCACGTCAGTTTTAAAACAAACAAGTTTTAGTAGTATTGAATTATGACGTACACTCTGGTATTTTAAATTTTATTTCTTTAATAAAATATTTCCATATAAAAACTGATTTATGTCATCAACACTGTTTATTTATTGTTCAGCTACTTCAACCTTTCAAGTAGCCTCTTTAATTTTAAGCTAAGAAATACAGTTTCGATTGCTGTTTCCTCGCCACCGCGTATCCTTCGTCCTCTACCAGTTGAAGCCTGCGACTTTCTTCAGTTCTTTATTCCAGAACTCGAGTGATCTGTTTTGTGGTCTAGGAGTCCACACTAGTACTGCTTTTGTCCATCTTCCGTCATTCCTCATCTCATGTGCTTCCCATTCCAGTTTTAGACTCTTTACACTTTTCACAACGGCTGTTATTGCTCTTACGTCTTCACTTGTTTTCCGGTCTTTCTTAATGAGCCCTAAGAGTGACCTTTCCATAACTCTGAGCTGCTCGAAACTTTCTTTTGAAAAACCCGTTGTAAATCAGAATTTCACAACCATATGCTGGTATGGAAAGGACATACTGTTCGAACTCAAACTTTTTTAGTTTGCTAGCATAATAGATTTAAAAACAGTTGCGTTCCTTCAATAAGCCCTCCAGTCTAGCTTGATGGCGCGAAAGATTTCAGGTTTTTGAAGCTCCTTGGTTAATTAACTGACACTTTTTAGAGAGCGGTAATTCGATATTGTTTTCTTTTTGTTAGACAGATGTTGTGCAAAGCATTTGATTTGGACAGATCTATGTTTGAGGCTTACTTTTTCGCAATTCTCTGATAGATCCTTTGTACGGGATTACAGGTGTGTCATATTGTTGGCTAGGACAAGTAAGCTCATTGAACAAAAAAATAGTCACCTCTAGAAAAGTCAATTACAAGCATCCTTTAATACCTTGCTATTCCGCCCATAGACATGATCTGGTTGGGAAGTGAGACCACATTGTCTGTAGTTACGTCGCATCCAGATAAGGCCACTCGTAGAGGATTTGATCGCACAATTCCACCAAGTTGCCGAGACGCTGATGGCATTTTACCTGCTGTTCCAACATGCTTTTCACGTTTCAGTGGGGTCCAAGTCAAGTGAGTTTGCAGGCCAATAGACACGTAATAGGAGGGAAGGAAGGGGGAAGAGGAAGTGTTCAGAAAACCATTCATGTATTCTTGTAGCCCAGTGAACTTTGCCGTTGTCCCCCTTACGTGCTTGTGTGAGCAGTGGCCACTTGCGAGTTGATCGACTACTAATGCTCATTATATGCAGTTCCCGTTGCAATAGTCTACCGCTAACAGGATGGGATGACCATCATTCACTGCCTGCAGCAATTCTTCTCGAATTTGGAAGTGATTTTGATTGGTAAGCCACGAAACGCGCGTATGGTCCCCCTTGGTCAGCGTCTTTTTCCGACCAAAATACTGTTGTCGTGTTTCGTGATCACATGTGTACGTCACAGCTTGTACACACGTTGCATAGTTCACCGCAAAACACCAAGAAATTCAGCCAAACAAGATTGCCCTTTATTTGCCTCTATGCCTCGTCCTTACATTTATCCATGTTTAGGTACAATATCTGCTTGAAATGTAAATGTCACAGCGGTCACCACTGCCATATGCTTGCATAGAGGTAATGCACGCACGGTTGAGAACGTCACTTGATCGCTGCGCCATCTGTAAAGGCTTAAGGATTATTTGCGCATGCACACTGGAGCGACATCTTTTGTCCGGTTAGCTTATATCATCTATAAATCTGAGTTTGTTTTTATTTTTTCTAATCAACCTTTGTTTGCCACTTATGTTGGACGTAACCATCTCTATGACATATAAATACTTTTGGGGGTATAGGGTCATCCTGCTTTACTACTCGTCCAATGGAAAATTCCATCGTGTGTTTTCGTATGGTGACAGAAGCCATATTATGTTTACGCACTTTGTTTCCACAGCTTGTGTGGTCCGTGTCAATATAACTGCAGCGTAGACGAAAAAATCAAAAGCCTTTTTGAAGTAAAAAGCTATGCATAGCGGCATTTCACATTCGTCGAATCGACTAATTATTTCACGCATGGTGTATGTATGGTCAGTTGTAATACACACAGGGTGCAATACAGTTTGTTCTGTGGGTTGCGAGAAACACCACTGAAAGAATTTCCCAAGACTTTAGTGAAAACTTGCTAGATAAGAGGAAGTAATTCTTCAAATCCTGAATACTACCTTCTTGGTATAGAAAGATAACATTTGCTTTGTTCCACAAGGCGGGGATGCTGCATTTTTGTACACAAATAGTAAAGATCTTAGCCAGATACTGTTCTATTTCTTTACCGGTAAGCTGAAGTATTTCCATCATCAGACCATCATAACGCACTTGCTTTGCCTTTATGCATTACGTTTACAGCTTTCCTTATTCCTTTTCGAAGAATTTCTTGGTCTTCTTATCGTTTTCATTTGCATAAAATGTTCTTAGTGGTTCAAACAAAATTTGTATTGTGCAAAATAGAAGTCGATGTAATACAGTTTGAATTAAAAATTAGTTATTTCATGTAACTATCGTATATAAACTGTCAATGAAAAGAAATCCTAAAAGAAAAAAAAGTAATATTGACATCAGGAGTGGTTTTAACAACATACCTCGCTCTGTTACAGCCACTTGCTGTGTACGGGTTGCATAGTTGTAGAGAGAGAATCGCAAATTGAGGTACTTCAGCGTCAGGATAATGGGGAATTAAGCGTTGGCCATTCACATAGATACATTTCGGTCTGTTATCTAGCACTGCCGTCAGGAGGAAGTGGACAAACGTGACAAAAAATAAAAAACACCGTCCTTACGATTTTATTTTATATAATAAAATAAAATGATATCGTAACGACGATTGTAGGTGTTTTTTACTTTTGTCACGATAGTAAACGGCCGTCGTCCCAGTGACGTCCCGATAAAAGGATCGACATACAAAAGAAGTGGACAAAGTTCGGTGGGATTTAGTAGGCCGAAAAATGAGACAGTCCGATGAGCCACTGTACAACCTCCTGATACTTTAAGGTGGAGATCCTTCAGATACCATCCGTCACACTGATCAGGGGAACAGTGCTAATGACAATGAAATCCGGTATAACGCGGTCATATAGCAATAGCAAAATTTGAGATCAGCTATGCAGTTACGCTCGCAGTCTCATTTTTAATGTGCCTGCATGACTAATACTGGGGCAGTGTGTCATTCTGAACGAGTTCCTCGCCAAACTGGCCGTCGTCACGGACACCTTGCACCAAGGTCCTGGCAGCGAAACCCTGCCGCGGTCGGGCAGCTATATAACGGCCAGCGGCCGGCACAGGTCCACAGTCAACCACCTGTACACCAAGCAACATGGTCGCCCTCAAGGTATGGGTCTACAGTAGCTAGTATTCTCTACAAGCAATGCCGTCTGTAAATACTCTCGTTTCTGACCATCTGACCATCTGAAGCTGAGACCTTTAGCGTGGCAGTTGATGGAATACCATTACGTAATGCTTATTCAAACATAATTTGCCGCAGCACCGACAGTCCCTGAGTAGTATTACTAGCCGTACTTGATTTTAACTAGGTCTTCGGAAGCCTAACTAATAAATAAGACACAGAGACCGTTTCAGTCTGTTAAAGATGTATTCTCAATATTCCTACATAGGTTTAGGCTACGCAGTTGCTATAAATTTTGAATGAACTCAATTTGGGTATTAGGCCCGGTAATTACGAAAAATTGGAACAACTATACTATCGACGTTTCGACCAACTTTCCAGCGGTCCTCTTCAGGGCGGTTAGCTACTGGACTTTAGTGAATGTCTTCCTCTATATACTGACAATTTTGGTTGTCTGAACGCCATTGGATAGTCTACGTTCTTCTGGCAGGATACCGGTACACAATGGCGAATCGGCAGCTTGCATCGGAGGGAGTGTTTTCCTGCAGCGAGATGTAGATATCCCACGGCATTCCTCTGGTGGCCGTTTTTTTTATACTTTTGAACCTACGTCATATGTAAGTGCTGGCCGGAGAACAACACACGCGGACCTGCTGAACTGGAGTAGCTGGCAGCCAAAGAGCAACTTGTAGCCAATATCCATTCATGCATGTGTTCATGCTGTTAGGACGTCATCAGAAACGCTGTCGAAATAATCAAACGCCCTAACAGCAAGAACAGGGATAACGGCTGCAAGTTACCGAGTGCCTAACTGCCAGCGATTCCAATGGAGCTGGTCCCATGAGTTCGCCAGCCAGAGGCTCAGTATAAACAAGCGGCCACGAGAGATCTGCCATGCGGCATCGACGTCTTGCCGCAGGAAAATACCCCTGCGCACAAGCTACCGATCCGCTATTGCCTATCAGTCACGTATCACGGGAGCACAGCCAATACAATAACCTACCGTATAGCTACTCCTCCATAGCAATCTTTACTTCGAATTGTCCATTGGCATCCCAGAGTGTGACGTCGGTAGCCATCTTAAACCCAAACTGACGGTATATAGGGGAAGACATTCACCACAATCGAGCAGATGGTCGCCTTGAGAAGATCGCTGCAAAGAAGGTCGAAACGTCGTCATTTTAGTTGTTTTACCAATATCGGTCGCTGCCTCGACGGCCGTACTTTCAAATACGCGCGCCTCCAGTTCGGCCACCGCCGGTTCCATGAGCCCTCTGCCTGGCACTTAAGTGTGATTTGCGGACTATCCACGTAGAAGTAGACGTAGATGTTTCCCACAGCCGCCACCGCGGCACGAGGGCGCTAGCACGAACGATTACGCTGCTGCCAATGAGAAGCAAGCATCCCCTCTCCGAAGCTCCAGCGACGGGTGTACTTAAGTTCTAAAACTCATGCACTGCTCTTATTTTGTGTGTTTGCTAGCTGAATAACATTTACCGACGTATATAGTGGCTAGGGCTCGCGATCTACTGTATAGTTATTGTACTGAAGAGTGATTGATTTGTAAATCTGCGGTATCTGTGTATCCACCATTCAAAGCTACCGGTAGCAACTGAGGCTGCAACTACAGCAACAAAGTTCTGAATTATTTTTTACTATTTGATATTATACGTATATTAAACTAATATCTGAATTCTCTGTATATGAACAGCATCTGTTCCTCGCTCCTGTATCCACTAAAGAACCACACAGCGTGCAAGGATGTTGCAACAGTTTAAATGTTTGATAGCGAAGCGGCCTAATAACCAAACTGATTTTATTCAGACTGGCACTGGTCGTGCAACCTACGAACATGCACTGCAATGTTGTTTACACGACGACCTGTTTTGGACTGTGCATTCCTTTTCTGTAAGTGTGTTCCTAATACACTGATACCGTAATTAATGAAAGAGAAAAGAAACGTGCACTTCGTGCACTGCACAGTACAGAACTCCCCGGTTTCATCTTCCTGCTACAACAGCACCCTCCATTGTTATGAACTATGTCAGTTTCGTGAAAGAATTCCACTAATTCATAAGACATAAAATATTTCAAAAGAATGGAAAGTATTAATTCATTTTATTGTTGTCCTACTCATCAGTTAATTCTGTACACTACGTGATACCAACAGAGCAAGAGACGCAGAAATTATTCAGCGTCATTGCAATCAAGATATAACGTTCGTAGCGACAAGAAGATCTAGGTAAATGAGGCACTTTGAATTACTTATTTGAAGGTCTGCATGGATCAATAGTTAAGTATAGTACAGTGTGCTAACTTTAAAGTTTATTTTAGTCGATCGTCACATAAACTGTTTAAAGTTTATACTGGCTTCAACTCACTGTGTCAAATTCAGCAAGGTGTCACAATATTTTCATTAGGTTCCTATTAAAGAAAATTTTTTGTGTACAGTTTCGCACAACTTAAGTGTAGTTGAGCAGCAGCATCATGAAACCACCAAAAGCTGTTGTGAATAGCACTTACTGAGACGAAACTGGTTTCGATAATGTGACCATCTTCAAGTGATGGATTCCTTTAATGTGATGTAATGTTAATCCATGACTTCAACATGGTCGCTTGTCCAAATTACTTGTCTGTAGATACGTATTATTTACAGCAGTTTTTAGTAGTTCCAAGACGCCGTTCTTCAAATAAAACATAAGAAATATGTGATCAGTGTCGGGAGTCGCAAGTCACCGACTGTGTTGCCGTCTTCCTTCGGTGTATTTACACATCGGTATGCAGGATTCGTGGCCGTCAGTACCTATGCTCGAAAGTGGGGGAATGGAAACTGAGGTTTTAAGTCCGTACACAATGAGGTCATTAAGGCCAGAGTGAAAGCTCTGAATGTAGGAATGACCGTGAGGAAAATCAGCCATGTCGTTTCTAAAATAATTAACTCGGCATTTGTCTTAATCCGTACTGGTAACTGTACTAGGAATCTTCAATGATCCCTCAGGAGTTTATACAGGTTTGGTAAAACGAAAGTGGGATGGAAAATATTTCATTCACATCAAGACAAGCAAACCAAATTACATCGCCTGCCATAAGTGCTGATCATGTAAGTTGTGTCGCCCCGCGGGATTAGCCGATCGGTCTCGGGCGCTGCAGTCATGGACTTTGCGGCTGGTCCCGGCGGAGGTTCGAGTCCTCCCTCGGGCATGGGTGTGTGTGTCTGTCCTTAGGATAATTTACGTTAAGTAGTGTGTAACCTTAGGGACTGATGACCTTAGCAGTTCAGTCCCATAAGATTTCACACACATTTGAACATTTGTTTTAAAGTTATGTCGTTTATCTTCTGCCCCATTTTTATTTTACCCACTCTGTGCATTGATCATCTGCTAATGATAATGAACTCTTTTGAAACATCGTAACATTGATGTTAAAGACAATATATTAACATTCGATGTAAGAACAAAAAAAAAGAAACGGGCTCGTTAACACTGGCGATAAGTTTTTCGTCATTTAAAAGAAACTCTTTCTAAAAATTTCTCAAAACGACACAAGTACAACACAACTACGACTTTTCAAACTTGGCCAAGGGGCGTGGAAGTGTCGGAGGAGAGGAAGCAATATTTTTAAACGGACTAAGGCAGAAACATTGGTTATTGTGTTTCGCTTTCCTGTGGTCGAGTAGTGTGGGAAATATTTCGATACATTGCCACAAAACAAAGAAACTAAATGTGCTTTATGGAGTGGGAAATATAAAATAGCACAAGCAAAGAATCATTTGCAGGCAGGAACAGATATGGACCTTCCACAGAGCTCAGCTATTATCTGAAAGAGCGCCTTCTAGATATTAAACAAGATTCGATAAGAGTGTTAAAAGTACTTCATCAGTACTTCCTACTGCAATATAAAAAATCGTACTTAGATGTTTGAGCCCTACAAAGACTGTTCTCAAAAGCAAGATACGTTCTATCAACCACACAGTAGATCGACGAACAACTTCGGTCATGAATATTATGTTAACAATCTGTAGACGAAGATCCTGGACATATTTATTGATTAATAACATTGGGTTTTACGCCATTTTACTATTTCATCAATTGACTTCGATGTTAGAAGTATAAATAATTTAGTGTCGATTACTATCAACCAAGAATGATCAGACGTCAATAATTGAATCGACTTCAGTATGGATGATCTGTCAGCATTTCACATCCCTAATATGAACTACCACTCTTCTGAATACGATTTCTGCTCCTCAGTTGTTCACATGAGCTGCATGTATATTTAAGTTATAGCATGATGGAAAAACCTTGGCAGAAAAATACGCAGCACCAATTCAATCTGAGTCCAGTGTGTAGAGCTTTGACATGTGAATCTCTCATCACAGACAGAACATGTGGCTTATTCGTACCTTACTAAGAAACAAAAAGCCTTAAAGTGAGGTGTGGGTCATTGCATTTTCTGCCGTCTTTCGACAGATCTTTGCCTTCGCCGCCGTGCTGGCCGTGGCCCGCGCCGGCTACCTGTCCGCCCCCGCTGTGTCCTACGCCGCCCCCGCCGTCGCCTACGCCGCCCCCGCCGTCGCCTACGCCGCCCCCGCGGCCGTCGCCCCGGCGGCCATCACCTCCCAGAGCTCCAACATCCTGAGGAGCTTCGGCAACCTGGGACAGGTGTCCACCTACACCAAGACCGTCGACACGCCCTACTCCAGCGTCACCAAGTCCGACGTCCGCGTCAGCAACGACGCCATCGCACACGTCGCCGCCCCCGCACTGGCCTACGCCGCCCCCGCGTACTACCACTAACCACTGAGGCAGCACTTCAACCTCAGCTCTTCTTCTGTCTATTTATTTTCCTTCAAGCTCTGTTATCTTCCGTAAATAAAATCTTTCTGCGACATTATTACCACGACTTTTTTATTGACGTCAGACTGTAAGAAGGTAATCAATTAACATACAGAACTGCAGTACTCAACACTTTCGTCCTTTGACTCTCGTAAATAATTCTGTATGGCTATGGTTATTCTAGATTAAATCAGTGTGGTTAAGAAAATTGGGCTGAAACTATAAAGCATTTCTGCTACAACAAAATTATGTATTACTTTTGAATGCATTATGGGAACAGCAGTGATCAATAAAATTGTAAATAATTACTATTAAAAACAGTCTTGATCACAATTTATTTTGCAAGGTGACCGGTTTCGACCACTGCTGTGGTCATCTTCAGACCTACAAGATGTATACAAAGCATTAATTAGAGGGCTACATGCATTAATGAAAATACATAGAGTTATACGGCTATAAAACGTTGAATTACCATTGAGTGGAAACCCCTTTCTGTTGGAGAATCACAACTGGAGAAACCAGTGCACGTCTTACTTTATATAATGGAGGCTCCACCCACTTCTGACTGCATGATGTCATTATTAACCAATGAGTTATAAGTCGAATTACAATTTAAAATTTCTAAGTTAAAAGAACATAATTAGAAAGACCTTTTTTTTTTCTAATTATTAAGACTTTTAGCAAATACTTTTATCTTTACATTGTAATTGTATTTTACCAAACATTATTTTATGATTGACTACCTGTTTTAGAATTATTGCTTTTATGCTTTCAGACTGCTAATTCACATCGTTTTATTTTATTATTGACAATGGCTCATAATTTAATAATTTTATAATTTTAAATTCTTTCAATTTTATTTGCTTATATGACTGGTATGTAACTTGAAAAATAGCAATGCCTTATAAAAAAATGGCACTGGTAATCTACATACTAACTTCATAGATAATATTTATATATACAGTCAACTACTTCATAGCGTATTTGTGCAGCATGAGTTATATATATCAGCTACAGATTATTGTAGCTTACTCTTTTCGTTTCAATAAAGACAAGTTGCTGCTCAATAATACATCGTCTGACGCCACAACTTCATTGGAAAGAAGCCTGCTGCCACATCTTTGCATTGGCGTTTGTCCTCACCATGGCAACCACTAGTTCAACTATCGACTCTACAACAACTTCAGTGGAAAAAGCTTGCTCCTTCATCTTTGTAACGGCGTCTAACTTCACCATAGCAACCAGTGGTTTCAAATGGTTCACTGACAGGCCACGAGAGGGCAACCCATGTACTGCCAAACTGAAGTTCATTTTCCTACATTTTTAAATATTTTTAACGCTTTTTAATTGACAATAGCTGTTAAATAAGCAAAGTTTAATGTATATTTATTTCTAATTCTTGACAATGTTCTTTTAACTTAGAAATTTTAAATTGTAATTCGACTTATAACTCATTGGTTAATAATGACATCATGCAGTCAGAAGTGGGTGGAGCCTCCATTATATAAAGTAAGACGTGCACTGGTTTCTCCAGTTGTGATTCTCCAACAGAAAGGGGTTTCCACTCAATGGTAATTCAACGTTTTATAGCCGTATAACTCTATGTATTTTCATTAATGCATGTAGCCCTCTAATTAATGCTTTGTATACATCTTGTAGGTCTGAAGATGACCACAGCAGTGGTCGAAACCGGTCACCTTGCAAAATAAATTGTGATCAAGACTGTTTTTAATAGTAATTATTTAAAATTATGTATCTAACATTTCCAACAGAAAATGCATGTTATAGAAGATATAGAGGGGTTCAAAAAATAACTCAGTATATACTTGACACTTGAGATCCTGAAATTTTTGTATTATTTTGAACTAGAGAGTGTCAGGGATATTATAAGGGATGTGGGGTGCCAATGATTGAAACAAAGGCTTTCTCATTGCAGCGAAATATTTTCACGAAATTTTAATCAACGATTTATCTCAATCGAATATTAGCATCACCTGCATATCTGCGAACGTGTCTGTGCTTGTTTTGAAGATAAGCATGGAATGAAAAAAATGAGCTTTGTGAAACTAAACATTAATTTTGCTGTGAAATAAGAACAAGAACAGTTGCCAAAGCAACGGCAGACTGATCGAAAGTGCACATGTTTACACGTCTGTAAATTTAAACTCTGTTGCAACGTTTAAAATCCAGCTCATTGTTGCTTTATTCCACACAATATAATATCTTTGGATCCTCAAGCTAGTCGACATATGGCTCCCAAAAATGCTCAGTCGGGTTAATCACAGTAGACACACTAGGCAATTCCATTCGTTTGATTCCTTCCACCTGGAGGAAAATATCCAGTAGATGTGCACAGCATGCGCGATCGTTATCATCTTGCAACGGGTTCCTGTTTTTGAGATTATGGTGACAGAACTGAACAATAGTGTGGATTACCCAGTCCTGATAATGCACACCCTCAAACTATCGTCTTTAGTTGTTGAGGGTGGTCGAAATTTTCGCGAAAAATGATTGACTCAACTTCCAGCTGAACCTGCGGGACAGCATGCTTGGGACGTGCATTTCCATATGTCTGCCACCACACTCCTCATTGACGATCATCAGGCATCAGATAAACATGGCACTCCTCGGCGAAAAGAAATCGCCGCCATTGATACAGGTTCCAGTCCAAGTGATCCTTTGTCCACGTCCTTCATACACCACAGTGCTGGGAGGCTTGTACTGTTGTTCGTAACGGACGACCAAAGACCAAAGAATGAACGTGTCGAGACGACTCTGTACTGACGGCAGCGGCAAGGCCTGCACAGTTGCCCCCCAAAAGGAAGTACGCTGTGCTACAGGGTTATTCGTAAGTACCTCCGGTGATTAAGGAGACGACTGTAACAAAACTATGAGACATGCAGAAAACACACATACTAAGAGATACAGCATCACACCAGTCTTTTAACTAGCTTTACAGGGCAAAAACCGTTATTAAGCAAAGAAGGGAATGCTGAAAGGCGGAAGGTGTGTGTAGAAGGACCGTGTAAGAGAAATACTCTTGCAGGCAATCCATACTACTACCTAAAGATAAGACATTGTTTAACGCTGTCACCAAAAACCTCAAAAAATTCTTGCCCGAATTCCTTCAAACTTCTACACGATACAGTAATAAGTATTCCAACAGACATAGGCTATACACCTGTTACTCAAATAAACTTTCGGACAAACATACGGAACTCGTTTTTTAAAATGTACATGGTGTATGAATATACATACAAAACGATTATACTACTACATAGAGGCAAGTCATTTAATGTTGTTACCAAGAATCTCGAAAACTTCTTGACCGATTTCCTTCAGATTTTTATACCATACTCTGATAAACTTGCAGACTGGCATAGGCTACACGTTCCCCTACTGTACGATATGAATCACTTGTAGCATCCACCGCGAATGATCTGGAAATGGAAAGTGCTACTGATGTGCGATTTTCGCAGAGTGGATTTGTAATCAGGGGCTCGTATTGTTAGCCAATCAACAGATTGTAATAATACTAAGGAAGTGTTTCTTTTGAGCGAAAATACATTTTTTTAATAGAGCAGTGACTATGGACATTAAAAAACTAAAAGCAGGGCAATTAGGCCAGTGGCGTTTGTTGTAGGATTCTAGTGCGAGTCGTTTACGAGACATCATATTCTGAAACGTTTACACACCGACCCCTGTCTGTGCCATCCAACCTGCGTAGCTGCAATGTGCGATGTTGTTATTTTTTGTTACAGTGCACTTTTCTGTTCTTTACTGCATGGTGACTTGCTAATCAGTTAGTGTGTGATAATGTAAGCAGTAGGTCAAGAGTGTGCGATAGGATTTGCCAATGCAGAAAAAGCCAAAATGCTCAAGGCGTAAGGACAACGTAAGAAGAATGCACTTCATTCTTGTGCAGTGTATGTGGCAAGACATCCCAATAGACATCAACCTTCTCGGCAGTTAATTGTCAGCCTCATCAACCAGTTACGTGAAAGTCGTTGTGTAACACCTAGACAACCTAACAGAAGAAAATAAGTATCGACAGAAGAGGGGGAAATTAATTGCTGCTGTTGCAGTTGCAGTTGATCCGCACCTTACCTCTCGTGCACGAAGCAGTGACATGAGAAAGACTAGTGTTCTACGCGTTCTCCATCGACATAGGTTCCATCCCTATCACATCTCTCTCCATCAAGAGCTGCATAGAAACGATTATCAGAATCGAGTTAACTTCTGAGCATGGGCGTTAGGACAGAATACTCCAGATGTATCATGCATCTTGTTTAGTGATGAAACTACGTTTACCAATCATGGCCAGGTAAACAGCCGAAACATGCACTGATGGCCTGTTCACTGTCGCAGTTGACTTCAGGTGGAACGTAAACGTCCGTTGAGTGTAAAAGGTGGGATGGGATAGTGAACCATCAGCTCATAGGCCCGTTTTTCATAGACGGAGCAGTGAAAGCACGCAAGTAGCGACGCCTTCTAACAGACCACCTTCCACGGATACTAGAAGATGCTCCTCTGCAGACTAGGAGGAACCTGTGGCACTAACATGTTGCCTGTCCAGTGCAAGAATTACTACAGAATGTCTTTACGAACTGATTCCAGATATCTGGACTGGACGCCGAGGACGTTTACGTTGGCCGACCCTTCCCCGTATCTGACGACAGCTGAGATTTTTCTGTGGGGAAAGCTGAAAGACACTGTCTACACCAGATGATGTGCAGAGAAATATTACTGGAGTCTCCCCGGACATCTCCGCTGACTTGTCAGCACGTGTGCAGCAGTCGTTCCATACCAGACTGGAAGCGTGTACTACCGCTGACGGTGGTAATTTTCAACACAACCTGTGATGGTCAGTTGTCTCGTTACTGGTCAGAATCCACATAACTAATGTATGCACTGTGTTGTTGTTGTGGTCTTCAGTCCAGTGACTGGTTTGATACAGCTCTCCATGCTACTCTAATCTGTGCAAGGTTCTTCATCTCACAGTACCTACTTCAACGTATATCCTTCTGAATCTGTTTAGTGTATCCATCTCTTGGTCTCCCTCTATGATTTTAACCCCCCACGCTGCCCTCCAGTACTAAGTTGGTGATCCCTTGATGCCTTAGAACAAATCCTGCCAACATGTCCCTTCTTCTGGTCAAGTTGTGCCACAAATTTCTCTTCTCCCCAATTCTATTCAGTACCTCCCCATTAGTTATGTGATCTACCCATCTAATCTTCAGCATTCTTCTGTAGCACCACATTTCAAAAGTTTCTATTCTCTTCTTGTCCAAACTATTCATTGTCCATGTTTCACTTCCATACATGGCTACACTCCATACAAATACTTTCAGAATCGACTTCCTGACACTTAAATCTCTACTCGATGTTAACAAATTTCTCTTCTTCAGAAACACCATTCTTGCCATTGCCAGTCTACATTTTATATCCTCTTTACTGCGACCAGCCGGCCACTGTGGCCGAGTGGTTCAAGGCGCTTCAGTGTGGATCCGCGCGACCGCTACGGTCGCAGGTTCGAATCCTGCCTCGGGCATGGATGTGTTTGATGTCCTTAGGTTAGTTAGGTTTAAGTAGTTCTAAGTTCTAGGGGACTGATGACCTCAAATGTTAAGTCCCATAGTGCTATGAGCCATTTACTACTTCGACCATCTTCATTTATTTTGCTCCCCAAATAGCAAAACTCATTTACTACTTTAAGCGTCTCACTTCCTAATCTAACTCCCTGAGCATCACCCGATTTAATTCGACTACATTCCATTATCCTCGTTTTGCTTTTGTTGATGTTCATCTTATATCCTCCTTTCAAGACACCGTCCATTTCGTTCAACTGCTCTTCCAGGTCCTTTGCTGTCCCTGACAGAATTACAGTGTCATCGGCGAACCTTAAAGTGTTTATTTCTTCTCCATGGATTTTAATTCCTACTCCGAATCTTTCTTTTATTTCCTTTACTGCTTGCTCCATACACAGATTGAATAACATCAGCCATAGGCTACAACCCTGTCTCACTCCCTTCCCAACCACTGCTTCCCTTTCATGCCCCTCGACTCCTATAACTGCCATCTGGTTTCTGTACAAATTCTAAATAGCCTTTCGCTCCCTGTATTTTACCCATTCCACCTTCAGAATTTGAAAGAGAGTATTCCACCCAACGTTGTCAAAAGCTTTCTCTAAGTCTACAAATGCTAGAAACGTAGGTTTGTCTTTCCGTAATCTATTTTCTAAAATAAGTCGTAGGGGCAGTATTGCCTCACGTGTACCGACATTTCTACGGATCTTCCAGGAGGCCGGCTTCTAACAGTTTTTCCATTCGTCTGTAAAGAATTCGTGTTATTATTTTGCAGCCGTGGCTTATTAAACTGGTAGTTTGGCAATTTTCACATCTGTCAACACCTGCTTTCTTTGAGATTGGAATTATTATATTCTTCTTGAAGTCTTTGAGGATATTTCGCCTGTCTCATACATCTTGTTCACCAGATGGTAGAGTTTTGTCATTGCTGGCTCTCCCAAGGCTATCAGTAGTATGTATGCACTTGTGTTGCTATTTAGTTTGTGTCACCACAGGTATTGCACAAATGTCCGTATGGGAACTTTTCAAAAGACGGTATCTCGTAAACGACTCGCACTAGAAACCTGCAACAGACACCACTTACCATCTAATGACACTGCTTTTAATTTGTTGACGTCAACAGTCATCGACTCAAGTTAAAGAAGTTCATATTCGCACAAAAAATACACATTCTCAGTACTAACACAATCTGTTGAGTGGCTAACAGTACGAGGCCCTGACTACCAATCCATTCTGTGAAAACCGCACATCCCTAGCATTTTCCATTTCCGAATATTTGCTGTGCAAGTTTTAGGTGATTCACACTGCATATGGTATACACCGTGATCGGAAACATTCTGAAAATAGTATACGGGTGTTTCAGGATTAATTGGCTGAGGAACAACTGTTAGATAAAAATTTCTGTATGTTGTGCAGTTTGCTGTTTAATTAACATTGAAATTAGCAAATCAGTCCGTTGCGCGCGCAAATTCGAGAGGCCCTCCAGAGACAGTGTGGCCAGACGTATTCTTCGTTTGGTTTCCTAAAACCGAACGAGAGAGCGACACGAAGCTTGGACACTAGGGCGGTAGTAAGGATCGAACCCGAGCGAAAGGCATAGCAGTCTCGTAGGTAATAATCTACACTATGAGAACAGTTGATACTAATTGTATGTGGCAGGCGGCTTCAATCTGCGCGCACAACGGCATGATTGGCTAATTTAAATAGTAATTAACTCGGAAATGGCGCAATGAGTTGAATTTTTTTCTTACCAATTACATCTCACCACAGTCTACCCTGTTTCTGACAATGCCCCCTGTCGCTGGGCCATAATTTTTCGCGATTGGTTCGAAGAACATCCTAGGCAATTAGAGTGAATGAATTCGGCTACCTAGATCGCCCGACATGAATCCAATCGAAGCCGGCCGCGGTGGTCTAGCGGTTCAGGCGCTCAGTCCGGAACCGCGCGACTGCTACGGTCCCAGGTTCGAATCCTGCCTCGGGCATGGATGTGTGTGATGTCCTTAGGTTAGTTAGGTTTAAGTACCCCTTCTAAGTTCTAGGGGACTGATGACCACAGATGTTAAGTCCCATAGTGCTCAGAGCCATTTGAATCCAATCGAACATTTATGGGAGAGAATAAAGAGTTCACTTCGTGCACAAAATCCTGCACCGACAACTACTTCGTAATTATTGACGACTATAGGAGTAGCATGGCTCAATATTTTTGCAGAGAACTTCAAAGCAATTATTGAGTCCTTAGCACGTCGAGCTGCTGCACTGCGCCAGCCAAAAGGAGATCTGACAAGACATTATGAGGTATCGCACGACTTTTGTAACCTCGTTGTATTCCCCCCCCCCCCCTACTCCCCCCTCCCCCACCGTCTAGACCACCGATTTAACCACGAGGTGATGATCACAACCACAACGAAGTGTCTCACATTCCCATTTCCTTTTATTTCAGCAAAGCCTTTGTACTCCATGGTTATGTTGCAATGCCTTTTTCAGTTTGCCCTCGCTAGGTACGAAGATACCGAGAATTTTGGTTATAGTGCCAACGGTACTTGCGCCATAAATCTTATGCTACCAAAACTTACCCAGCGAGGACAAAAGGCAAATTAGTGCATTGCTTTAGTCAGAGTGGCCCTCCTTTTATCCGAAATGTCATGACAATCTCACACAGTTCAGTAACGCATATATGGCAGAGGGGAAGGACTACATCGAAATTTATTCCGGATACATGCCAAATCGAGACGTGGAGTTTTCAAATACAGAAGGTGCTGTCATGAAATATAACCCTTTTACCAATGTGGTATTTCCTGTTTTACACTTGAAGTGTACATACTTGTCGACATACAGGTGAATTTCGGATAGTGGAGACTCTACGAAGCGGTGACTTCCCCCTTTCAACAATATTTAAAATCTTTCAGTCAATAAGCTGAGAAATATTGAAATTGTAAAACATGAAAATAATACACTGTATAATACGCGTTTTTATTTCAGAATACTCGAAAGTGGACTATGGAATAGAAAGAAATACACTACTGGCCATTAAAATCGCTACACCACGAAGATGTGCTACAGACGCGAAATTTAGCAGACATGAAGACGATGCTGTGATATGCAAATGATTACCTTTCAGAGCATTCACACAAGGTTGGCGCCACTGGCGACACCTACAACGTGCTGACATGAGGAAAGTTTCCAACCGATTTCTCATACACAAACAGCAGTTTACCGGCGTTGCCTGGTGAAACGTTGTTGTGGTGCCTCGTGTAAGGAGGAGAAACGCGTACCATCACGTTTCCGACTTTGATAAAGGTCGGATTGTTGCCTATCGCGATTGCGGTTTATCGTATCGCGACACTGCTGCTCGCGTTGGTCGAGGTCCAATGACTGCTAGCAGAATATGGAATCGGTGGGTTCAGGAGGGTAATACGGAGCGCCGTACTGGATCCCAACGGCCTCGTATCACTAGCAGTCGAGATGACAGGCATCTTATCTGCATGGCTATAACGGATCGTGCAGCCACGTCTCGATCACTGAGTCAACAGATAGGGACGTTTGCAAGACAACAACCATCTGCACAAACAGTTCGACGACGTCTGCAGCAGCATGGACTATCAGCTCGGAGACCATGGCTGCGGTTACCCTTGACGCTGCATCACAAACAGGAGCGCCCGCGATGGTGTACTCAACGACGAACCTGGGTGCACGAATGGCAAAACGTCATTTTTTCGGATGAATCCAGGTTCTGTTTACAGCATCATGATGGTTGCATCCGTGTTTGGCGACATCGCGGTGAACGCACATTGGAAGCGTGTATTCGTCATCACCATACTGGCGTATCACCCAGTGTGATGGTATGGGGTGCCATTGGGTACACATCTCGGTCACCTCTTGTTCGCATTGACGGCACTTTGAACAGTGGACGTTACGTTTCAGATATGTTACGAACCGTGGCTCTACCCTTCATTCCATCTCTGCGAAACCCTACATTTCAGCAGGATAATGCACCGCATGTTGCAGGTCCTGTACGGGCCTTTCTGGATACAGAATATGTTCGACTGCTGCCCTGGCCAGCATAAAATGTATCACTCACTAACCTCCCTTCCAACTGTAACCTGGCCTTGTCCCCTCCCCAGGGCACCTTTTCCCTCTCTCCTCCTTCTCACAGAGCTGATTTATTTCCTTCCCTCCCTGAGTCCCTGCACCCCCTCCTCGACTGCTTCCCTCCCATATCCTTCCCTCCCCAGCCCTCTTTGGCGCGCCCCCGCCCATCACCCCTCTCTCCTCCCCTTCCACCTTTCTTCCCTTCTCCCCTTCTCCTCCACTCCCTCCCTTCCCCTCCCTTCCTCCCTCCTCCCTCTTCTGTGTGTGTCTGGCAGATCCTCTCTGTTTGCTCATCGTCATCGGTGTACCACATCAGTGTTGTTTGGTGCTGTTCTCCTGTGCGTCAAGAGCTGTGAGTTTAATTGTGTGCTGGACTTGTACACAATGTCATTGTGACTGACTGTTGTGTGCTACGCGGTCCGTCGATACTTTTATGATCCAGTGTTTGGTTATGTTTTGTGTGCACTAATTTTTCACAGTTTTTATCTGCATTTTACAGTCGTCCCATTTTTGCCTGTTCTCTTCTGTATTGTCCCCTTTTTATGTATATGTACACCACATTTTCTTCTTTCTGTTCTTTCAAATGTTTTCCTTTGTATAATTAATGTCTTTCGGCTGAAAAGCAGTGCATATGCTGCTGCTAGCCCGCCCCAGATGGGGCACTGAAATACAATAAAGGATAAAAAACGTAAGTCACATCGATTTTTAATTGCCATGCGGCCAGAAGCATAAATCATCAATCACATCGGTTGTTAATGGCCCTGAGGCCAAAAACTGCATAAAAAGCATCAATCACATGGGTTTTTAATTGTCCTGAGACCAAAACCAGCATATAAAGCATCAATCAAAATCAAATCGGATTATTAATTTCCGTGTGCCTGGCTCAAAACATTTTCAATAAGCTGTCCACCGTTTTCCATAAGAAGTTGAAATCGAGAAACAGCGCGTTCCCCATCTGATTGAAGTGTTTCGGGGTCACGTTCAGAATGTGTTGCATAATACGTGCCTTCAATGCAGCTAATTTGGCAATCGAAACGCAACATCTTTCAGATAGCCCCACAGCCAGAAGTCACACGGATTAAGATCAGGTGATCGGGACAACCACGCTGATAAATTTAGCATTTACGAAATGGTGCTTCAGGAACTGCTTAACTGGGTTTGCAACGTGCGAAGGTGCGCCATCTTGCATAAAAATGATCCCATCCACACATCGACGCTGTTGGAGAGCTGCAATGACGCGGTTGCTCAAAAGACATTCACAGTGCTTACCAGTGACGGTACAGGCAATAGGTCCGGAAGCACCTGTCTCTTCGAAAAAATCTGGGCCTATGATAAATGATGCTGTAAGCCCACACCACACAGTGACCTTTTGAGGATGAAGTGGTACTGGTTGATTTGCATGTCGTTTTTCCGTTGCCCATATTCGACAATTCTGTGTACTGTCATATCCTGTCACATGGAAGTGGGCCTCTTCTGTCCACAAAATCTTCCACGGCCAACCAGTGTCCACTTCCATGCGAGCACGAAATTCTAAAGCAAAGGTCTGTCTTGCTGGCAGGTCAACTGGGAAGCAACTCGTGCACATGGGTAACTTTGAATGGATAGCAAAGAAGGATGTAACGTAGCATTTTACGCACCGTGCTCACAGGTATATCCAATGTTCGAGCAATTCTCCATACACTACACTTTTGCACACCACCACTTGTCTCCTCCTGCATTGCTGTGGCCACTGCTTCCATTGACATCGAATCAATACGTTTCCTCCCTCTACCAGGCTGCACACCAAAAGAACCCGTCTTTTCGAATTTCGGAATCATTTGCTCACACCCACGGCAGTCATCGTACCAACGCCTATTTTCAAATCCTTCAGAGTCCGGAACTTCTGCAGAGCAACATGTGCACAGACATCATTCTTGTAATACAACTTTATAAACAGAGCGCGATCCTGCATTGAGACAGTCATGGCGAACGTCACAGACGCGAAAGGATGTAAAGCCGTGTACCCGGAGTGTTCAAACCAACTTCAATGGGTCCTGCGCATGACAGGTGTTTCCATTTGCGTATTCTCACACATACAGTGCCATCTACTAATCAATTTTCACACTATTTTTTTTCCTTCTGCCATACGTCTTCCCGCTTCTCCAATAATATTCCATTGCCATTTGATGTCATTCAGACCTTGGATGTTATTTCTACAGCGTTTTGAAAGTTTAATTATAATCATCCTGTATTATATTCACTTTCCAGAGAGTTTGAGTATTTTGCGTCATACTAACAATTTGATGTTCATATTTTGTTAATTATTATGTAACATCATATAATTAAGAAAACAGTTTTTTTTATTGTAAAATGAAACTTCCGTGGCCGGGAAAATCACATTTATATTCTGGATTTACATGCTGTTGTCGAAAGACTTTAATGAAGAAAGCCAACGTTTCGTCCCTGTCTGCAGAGGATATCTTCAAAGGTGGCTGTAACTTTTACGAAAGCCTGACCCACACTTTGGCTCTCTACTGACTGAGGGAAATTATCGTTTCCCCATGGTCCCGCGCAGAGGCGGGGTGTCACATATTTGCAAAACTCAAATCCGCTTCGCCGTTATCGGTTGCCACCGTCCACTGTTATTATCTAGATATCATCCTATTCTCTAGTACTGCTCGAGTGTTTGGTATCTGCACCAGGTCTGATTGAAGGACAACATCGAAGTAATTCAGAGGTGCGCTGCTAGAATTGTTACCGGTAGGTTCGAACATCAGGCAAGTGTGTACGGAAATACTTCGGGAACTCAAATGGGTATCCCCGGAGGGAAGGCGACGTTCTTTTCGAAGAACACTATTGAGAAAATTTACAAAATCGATATTTGAAACTAACTGCTCAATGATTCTATTGCCGCCAAGATCCATTACGTGTAAAAGACGACGGACATTGAGATAGGAGAAATTAGGTCCTGAGTTTTTTTTTTAGCTAGCTTCCTTGCTAGACCCTAGGTTTTCCTGTTCTTTGCGGTCTTGTGAATTACCGTGATATTCCGTTTCCTCAATCTTCCCCACGTCCCGAATGAATGGACGCAAAATGTGGTTGTATATTACAACACTTACGAGGTGGTCTTAAATTCTTTGACTTTCAGCGGATGATGAATCATTCTTCAACAACGTATTGGTGAAACATTCCAATTCTGCACAAAGCAGTTACGGTTCGAAGATTTTTCTCGTTCGAGCAGTTAACATTTTAATAACAGTTCAGTTTTGCTGTGGATAACGATTTGAGTCTCGGTATATAAAAGTGTGTGTGCATGGGTTCTTGGTATACCTTACGGCCCAAGCTATAAACTTCTCTTCTTTTGAACAGTAGCACATCCAGAAAATGTCTGACGTGAACATTCGACTTAATACTGTTTGAATATTTACGGAAAAGGCCTCGTTTCTCTTCACCACTTTTCCGCAGCACAAACGTTTCGTGCACGTAACAGACTCAGGAGTTCAGTTTTTTTGGTGGCAGTTCCCAGTGGCTATTACAATTTTTTTTATAAAAAACTTTACTATCACTGGGTTTCAGACGCTCTTCATTAATCGGCCATACGTCTGTTCATAAAACTGTTCACTCAGTTTAAAGTACGTACTCATGATGTAGCTCTACTCTATCAGCAGGAAAAAATCGATTCAGCTGTTTCAACATCTCATCAAGCGGCTCTGCAGTGAACAGCGATGACACATCGAAGCTGACTAATGTCTTCTCCAGTTAGACCAATATGCTTTTTCCTTTACCGATAAAGTGTACCAAACTCCAAATGTAGGAATCCGATCAGC
Source organism: Schistocerca serialis cubense (assembly GCF_023864345.2). Taxonomy (NCBI): domain Eukaryota; kingdom Metazoa; phylum Arthropoda; class Insecta; order Orthoptera; family Acrididae; genus Schistocerca; species Schistocerca serialis. Next base: position 127,014,777 of record NC_064638.1, on the reverse strand, counting down.
CTGCGTGCAGTAGAAATAATGTTGTCAAGAATTTTGAAAATGAGTAGGTATGTGAACCAATGACACTTACTACAGGTTGTAATATTCCCCCTCCTTCCTTCTTCTATCTATTGTCCACATTAAACAATGCCAAGTCGAAGTAATTAATAAGCAAAGTCCTTTATGAAGAATTGAGAGGAGTGAAGATTTCAATAAACTTTTAAGTTTACTTTGCTTGTCATGTTGAGATCGCTCCAGTTCTTCTTGTCTAGAGGTCTGATTCTTGAAGCTAAAAATCTAACATCAGGTCTTCATGGTTGGTCTGAACTAAATAAATTGGAAGAATTTTTTACATAAATATATTTTCCACTGATTTCCTCACATTTTAATATATTATACAGTATTCTGATTTTTCATATTAACAAAACCCAAAATTACATTGTTCGCATCTATTATACAAAAATACATCCGATCATGTCAGAGACAAGCTTACAACTCTCATACTCTGCGGAAATAACAATACTCCAAAGGATTTACAATTCTAATTAACAAATTAATTCCTACTACTTTTCGTCACATTACTTATTAACTTCGATCAGTATTTCATAAATGAATTCAGAAGTAAACGTAGTAAACAGTACAGGATTGTGTAATTAACAATAGAAATTGTGCAAACAATTCGTAATTCCAAATGTGTCTAAAACATAATTTTAACATTGAGAGCTAGTACTTCTCGATTATAACATCGAAACTAAAATATTTTATAAACTAATTCCTTTTCATTAATTTTAGCTTGAAATATAACATACTATATGGAAGTTTACAGAAAACCAACTGTCCTATCCAGAAGTCCAAAAAAAATAATACTGATATCGACAACTACTGTTACGGAAAAGTAATTCTAGAGGAGGACGTTCCCTTAGAAGGTCTTAGCAGAACATTTTCCTTTTGAATTTTTGGCAACCATTGTAGACTCAGTCGTATTTTTCCAACCAATGTGATTGTTCAAATAATAAGATTCTATGTATTTTCGTTAATTTTAATCCAAGATTTAAACAGTGATAAAGATTTCTATCAAGTAAACCATATTTTTCTTTTTAATTTAATGTTGTTAACAACTTATATCCTCACTACGGTGCTAATGGTAAATCTTTATGTAAATCATGTAATTTTTTTGATATTTTAAAGTAAAATATAACTGTATTTATAATGATCTGATATTTTTAAGTGTTTTTCATAATTAAATCTTTAGATAGTAAAAACTGTGACAGTGGTCATCCATATAAATTATTATATGTTTTAACATATCTGTGAAGAATTCCACATGGATTTCCTTTTTCAACAATAAAAATCATGTCATATTCGTTTAATAAATCTAATTCAATTTTTTGTAATTTTTTACATAGAATCCCAAGATAATCCTGGAGCTGTTAAATATCAAGATGGATCATGTTCACAAGGTTTAATACATTTAGCACTAAGGTTTACGAAAATAACTGCTTGTATTAATATGTCAGGTTTATTAAATAATTTGTACATTTATCTAAATTTTTAATATTAATTTTTTTCCAAACTATTTCTGCATGATTATAATCTTCATCAGAAATACATCTTTATTAGGTCATAAGTAAAAACAATCTTTTTTGGTTATTTAGTTTCTTGTAATTTTTCTTCAGAATGCATATATTTGTAAATTTAACTACATCCAAAAATCTTAATGTTAATCAATCCTCAATGTATTTACTAAAAGAAATATATGTTCTGTTATTTTTTAGAATAGCATCAATATTTTTATTATCTATTGCTAATTCTTTGATAAACAAATGGATATCATATGTTCCTAAATTATGAATACAAACTGGAGTAAATTTAAGATTTGGGTAATTGAGTTAACAATCTTCATGTACAGCTCCTCAATATTTTCCTGGGACATGACAATGGTTTCCTACTTTCTTTTTTTCCTTTAGTAGATCTCTTTTCACAGTTGTAACTAGTTTTTCAATTTTTTTATTTACTTTGTTGTTATCTGTCATTATAAGTGGAAAATTTCATTCATATATTTTAACAATTTGTCTAGATTCTTGTTTTAACATTCCAACGAATTTTTTTGTTGCAACCTTACCAGTATACACAATAGGACTTTTATAATCAAGATTAGACATAATAATTGAATGAAATCATTAAATGTTTGTGATATTTATTAATATAGGCTCTTGCAAGATTTGTTTGATATGTATTGATATCTTTCAACAGATATTCAAACTCTGCATAAATTACCAATGAATTATTATAATTTTCAAATTCAATTTTTTAACCCTATCTATTTTTACTTCTTTATCTGCTTTGCAATCGTTTTCATACTAGTCTAATTTATTTAGTGAATGAAAATTTTTTAAAGATCGATCACAAAGATAAAATTTGGTGACCATTTCTAGGTGATTGTGAACTAATTAATCTATATAAATTTTTAACCAATAATAATGTGAATTAGTCTCTTCTCGAATTACAAGAAGATTAACATGTTTTTCTTACTTTTTGTGTAGTACAGAGGACATACAATAAATGTTTCTTCTTCATTAATTTCATATGCATAAAGATTAATTAAAATATTTGATTTCTTTCCAAATTTAGGAATATCTGTTAACTCAACATGAATATCAATATTCTCTTTTTCAACAATTTCCTGTAATTCTAATCCAGTATTTTTATATTTACTAACTCCTTCTCCATCACAATCTGCTGGATATAAAGCTGATGTTATTGAATAAAGAAAGCATTCTTGATCTGTGTTTTTTACATTAGTAACACCTTTCTTTATCTTTAATTGCTTTTGGTAAATACATATAAGTGGAACCAGAAATTTTTTGTGTCTATAACACTTAATTCTAAAGTATCTATTTAAATTAAAGACCAACCAGATTTTTTCCTTTGCATTTCTTCCATTTCAGGTAACAATTTATACATCGAATTTTGATAATAATATTTTATATCAGTATTTGTAAACAAAACTTAATTAGTTGTTTAAAATTAAGTTCTTGTATTTCATCTTGTCTTTTAAGGTTACAACAAAATTTCATGTAAGCTTTCATTGCTCTCCTTTGTATTAAAATATTTTTTAATTTAGCAATTATGTCTTCTTTAATTTTATTAAAAACTTCTTGTGGTTCAACAATATTATCATTGTTATTAATTCCATAAGTTATTGTTCTTGATTTAAAAGCAGAAGTTTTTCTATAAATATATTAGAGTGATCTTAAAAAATTGTGATCATGTAGAAAATTGACATGTGGTAAATTTTTCTGGTAACTACTTGTTTAATTTCTTGACGTTTATCTGCTAGAAGATTTTCAAAATAATTCTCATTATGATTATCATTATTGTTAATATTGTCTCACATCTGTTAATAAGATCGATTAATTGTTGTTTATTAAGTTGAGAAAATTATTTAAAATTTTTCACTTTAGAGATTTTACAGAGATTGTTTAGACATTTATTAAACAAATTGTTATCATTAGCATTAATTTTATCATAAGATCTTTTGGTGAGTACAATTGATTGTCTTTTACTAAGTTTCTAATAATTTTTATTTTTCCTTTCAGAGATTTTATGAAGATCTTTCAAGGATTTTTATTCAGTTCGTTATTGTTATCATTGTAATTAGTATTGTCAACAGGATTTCCAATAAGATCGATTAATTTTTCTCAATTAAGTTTGGAATAGTTCTTTAAATATTTTTTTTTTACAAATAGATTCAAGTTCTTTTATGTTTTTATATTTTAGTACCCTCTTCCTAATTTTTTCTTCATTTCATTCTTATTAAAATAATTGACAAATTCCATCAGATCTGGTCTAGTTAGATTTGAATAACATCCTCTTTACATCAATTTTATAAACCATTATAACTCAATCTTTATTTTCCCTTACAATAATTTTCCAAGTCTTGAAATAGCTCAACTTTCGAGTACATTTTTCTTTTGCTCTCATTTATACAGAAAAAATTTAGGCTTTCAAAAACTGAAATATTTACAGTTGGAATGTACCTTTCAAGTTTTTTTATTTAAATTTCAATCAATGATATAAATAGATGAGGTTTGGCAGATCTTATTTATAAAGAGAACAATTTATTACATACTATTTTTAAAATAAATAGGAATTTTGTTATGCATATAGATACATAAGACTTGATGGCTCTTATTTATAAAGAAAAGATTTATTAAATTTTTAAACTTTTGAATTAAATGAGAATTTCATTCATGTGTATGGTTAGATGAGGTTTGGTGGCTCTTACTTATGAAGGAAAAAATTATTAGATTTTTAAAATTTTAAATGATAATTTCATTTTTGGGTACAGATAACTTTTTGGTGGGGGGTATAGCGAAACTAAAATCGTGGTTTATATTCTGGAACTTTAAATAAATATCTTCTTTGCTTCATAATTGGCATAGATACACCCCATAAAATGACAAGTGAAATAAGTTGCATTTACCTTCTAAAATCTCTCAGCAGGTAACAAAACGTTCATAAACACACCTGAATGTCTACCTGATTGCAAGAGTAACTACTAATGTCAAAACAGAGGCGCCACCTATGAGGACTTTATCATTAATTTGCCTAACTAAAAAGTACATTTCGTCTAGAAAGTTCAAACGCAATTGCTGAGTGAAGAAGACGGCACTCAAGTATAGTTTAGTTATGTCAAGAACTTAAGGTTTCAGAGGAAGGCCGAAATTGTTTTTGAACAGCAGTGGCTCTATAAGGAAAGAACTTCCCACCTGGAAATGCAGGTGTGCCAATGTAATCCATCACAGTATCATAGTAAATTCCTCTTCAGTAAATACAGCCGGTAATGGTGACTCTGATAGCAACTGCCTTTCAGCTACTACGTCGCAGTACCACATGCAGGGCAGAGTACAGCCACAACACATTCCCTGTAGCCGCCTCGGTTAAACAGGCCCCATTTTATAAGTGCTGTTTCACGACTCACTACATACTGCGATCTCCATACGCTTCCGACAATCCTCTCAAAAGGCTTACAGGTTGCGCCGCTAGCCAAAGGTTTTTGTTACTAGTCTAATGTGCCTACAGTCGGCAGTAATCATTCAACATGAACTTTTTAGGACATACATGGTTAGCAAACAACATTCTTTCGTCATGGGAAAAGAGGACGTCATGCAATAGCGACAGAAGTTCCTCACAAATAAATTGATTGGTAAGATGAAAGAATCGAACCTAGTTAATCAAATATTATCCAGAGACGCAGTCGAGAATGCTAAGGGAGAGCGGTGGTCCAACTGAGGGACACGTTACTGCTTGTCCGGATGTAAGGTACTTTGGCTTAGATATTTCTGTTGTATGGCTAATTTTCTTTCTTTTTTTCGAAATGTAGGGAAAAAAATATTGCTCATTATGTGCTGTTTTACATGGCTCCAAATGTCGACGGAGTTTGTCGGATTGCTTCTAGTTAGCAAAAAATCGTGTTTTTAAAGTGGAAGGCTGTTTTTACATTCGATAAAGCGGTCCCAAATTAGTGCTGTGCGATATTCGCTTTTATGATACGTGTAAACAGGGACAGTGAAAGTGCTGAATAACGTTTTACTTATCGAATGGCTATATCTGTAAATAGAACTATAGTAATGGCAATGAGAGGGAAACCCCAAGAAGTGCAAAAATAGTGATAAAGGGTAAGACAGTATAAAAGGCAAATTCGTTGAAATACCTCGCTACAGATATATCAGTTAACAAAACTAATTCAAATGTGGTTCAGAATGCACAGAAATGTAACGCTATAAAATGCTGTAAAGCGGTGTATCTTCGCAGAACTATGAGGAGAAAGATTTCCCTGGTGTTCATACATCCAGGCACAGCAGTGGAATCATGAAGAAGATCACAGCTGAGAGACCCAAAAATCCAGTAGTGATGAAGTTTGAAGGGAAGTGTGACACGACCTCTCGCCTCAGAATATCTAGTCATCAGTATCTAGAAGGAATTGTGTACATCGTACACAGCGTTAGAACAGCAGCGTAAAAAGGTCCTCAGCGCCAGGGATCGATGTCGAGTGTTACTCATTGTCAATGACACTCGATTTCAATGCGAACACGAATTGCTGGTGTCAGCAAATGCTGGTCTACCTGAACCAGTTTCCGAGCGGATATTGCAAAGAGAAATGCATGCAACGGACATCTGAAGTCGGCTACCTCACTGAAGTCCACTGCTCACAACGGCACATAAAGCTGCACGTCTGCAAAAGACGGAACAACACAGAAAGTCGATAGCAGATCGCTGATGACATGTAGTGCGGCCCGACTGGTTGCTTTTCTTCTTTTCAGATGATGCAAGAAATCGTGTGCATCTACGGCCCAACGAGTTGTTTACCTTGGACTGTTTGGAGGGTATAATTCAGGCTGTAGGTGGTTCTATAATGTTCTGGGGATGTTTTCTGTACCACGATCTCTGTACCCATTCGTTCACGGTACCGTTAACATGAACCACGACGTTTCTGAAGAGTTCTGGTGATCAGGTGTTACCCTAACTCCTACATCTTCATGTCAGTGCTTCTGTCTCCCAAGATCACAGCAGCCGAGTTCACATGGTTGCACGTATACGGTAATGGTGCGACGATCACTCGGGCACACTGTCGCTTTTCGATATGTCCGCTGAACCATTCGATCTTAACGGGTTTTCCGTTCCCGGGGGCTTGTTTTATGCTAATCTTCAATTTTTCTCGGAAAATACTGCTTTTTCCATACAAATCTTTATTACAAAACTTAAGTAAACATCTTGAATTCTATGTGAATAATATTTATTCAGTAAATTGATGAGCCTATGCAGCGCAAAATGGCAGCCAAAATACCTCTTCGCGGGTTGCACAACTAACCGGTTTACACGACTGAGGCCGGCCGGGGTGGCCGAGCGGTTCTAGGCGCTACAGTCTGCAACCGCGCGACCGCTCCGGTCTCAGGTTCGAATCCTGCCTCGGGCATGGATGTGTCTGATGTCCTTAGCTTAGTTAGGTTTAAGTAGTTCTAAGTTCTAGGGGACTGATGACCTTAGAAGTTAAGTCCCATTGTGCTCAGAGCCATTTGAACCATTTTTCACACGACTAAGGGCGAAACATAGGTCTGCAATCCATGCTGTGAACCACGAAAATGAAATATCCTTCACTTAATTCAAAATGGCGCCATGTGAAAACATAGGTACTGAAAATCGATATATTGCGTCGCCTTTAAATATAAATGAATAACGAGTATTGTAATAAATGCATCGCTTTTGAAGTTCACTCCAAAGTTACAAGTGCCTATTTTATTAAATCCAAAACTGCTTCTAATTTTATCGGTTAGTTTTTTTTTTAATCATGCAAAACAGGTTAAAAGCGTCGTGTCACGAAACATGCAATTAAAGTTTGGAGTTCGATTTTTGTGTATATAACTTTAGAATTTTTAGCATGCCATTGATCTACTATTCCTGGGCCATACAGTAAACCCTTCTATTCTTCGATGACCTCATTTTCTAAAGCGCGAGTGTCTCTAGCCGCAGTTCTGCTCTGGAACGAGTGCCGGTTCGAGCGCTTGAGAGGTTCCTCGCCTCTTTTCGTTTCGAATGAGAAAACCGTGGTGGCGATAACAGCTGTCTGCCCTGTTGTTAGCACTTTGGACCCCTTATACACTCTAAAGCATGTGTTTTGGAGCATAAGTCCAAATTAATGAATTCAGTACTTGATTGTTATTCTGCGTATAAGCACCAAGTATCTCTCCATCGAATTACTGTCAGTCAGATGTCTTCAATAACTACACTCCTTAGTGGGGGATTATGATCAGAAGTATCCAGCGTCCCCTTGCTCTTAGCTTGCTTCCATTTACACCAACGTTCAGACCAGTAACCATATGGCGCATTATCGTTCGTTGAACTACTGTGATAAAGTGTCGCCATAACTGCTTTTGTCATATCACTTATATATATATATATATATATATATATATATATATATATATATATATATATATATATATATATCCTTGTGATCAGATGATCTTAAGACTATAAGGCGTCAAAATACGCAAAAAAAATTATTTTTTGGAACCTCGGCACTGGAAAAACCCCTTAATCCCAGAGAAAATGTTTGGACTATTTGGAAAGTGGGTGAAACGTAAAAAATCCACATCCAGGCGGTTTCATAGCTCTACTGGATCCAGTTGTCGAAAAGTTACTTCTGCCGGATATGGGGACAAGCCTGAACAAACTTGTGAACTTTCTTTACCGCCGAACTCAGCCTGTTATCATGACTGAAGACGGTGGTTCACGGTATTAGCGCGAAGTCTCCTCCTGGTGACTAAAGCTTTGTCCTGTGTGCTCATATTCACTTACATATTACATGTGGAATTACATTTTGCGGAGTGAATGAGAGGACAGAAATGAAAGGTTCCGGAGAACTAGAAAAAAAATGAAAAACCAAGGACGTACACCTATAAGATTACAGATTGGGTCTGCACTTTTTACGTTACTACAATACTCGACAGCAATGGCACTCGCTACACTGTATATTTCTTACTCTCCGTACACTGTGAGTGAACACGTGTCTTGCGATGCACGAACACTGCCATTATGAGATTTCAGTGTGGCCTATTGCCACTGCTTCAGAGTAGGATACAAGAGAGCTCTTTTAGAGAACAGTACCAGATAGGTAAGTCGACATTAGAAACATAAAGTAGTAATCGAAAATTTGTCAGTTTATTTTAACTTAGCACAGTGGATTGCATATTTTACGCTCTTCCGTCAAGTTTTATATATTCCGTTCATTTAGGAAGGAACAGATCTACTGAATTCGATGCTGTGGTAGTTTGAGTATCCTGATCATTTCAACCAGAGCAACTCAGATTAAGAGTAGTGTTTGGGAAACAGACTAGGATTGGGAAAAGCTCTGATTAACTACCGAAGCGAAACAGTTTTGCCTGTGCAGAGCCATATCATTCTACTGAGAGTAAGTTTTGTTATTTGTTGTGAGAAGGATTTTGTGGAGTTGCCCTGAGTACTCGTCATGGACCCAAGAGCAAATTTATTGTTGTTATTGGGGCTATTATCAAACCACCGGTGAGTTTGAGTTATTGACTCTACACATTATACCTTAAATTCTTTCAGTTTTGTGTGGTATGAAATGAAATGTCGTGTGACGAGGACCTCCCGTCGGGTAGACCGCTCGCCTGGTGCAAGTCTTTCGATTTGACGCCACTTCGGCGCCTTGCGCGTCGATGGGGATGAAATGATGATGATTAGGGCAACACAACACCCAGTCTCTGAGCGGAGAAAATCTCCGCCCCAGCCAGGAATCGAACCCGGGCCCTTTGGATTGACAGTCTGTCGCGCTGACCACTCAGCTACCGGGGGCGGACTTTTGTGTGGTACTACATAACCATTAAAAGGGACTAGCTACTTGCAAAACAAGCTGGATCGAGTTTCCACCAATATTAATATATAATTCAGAAAGTAATTAGCAAGATCCCAACACCAGAAGTGGCTTAGATTTACTACATACATCGAGGTGACAAAAGGCAAGGGATAGGAATATGCACTTATACAGATGGCAACAGTATCGTGTACACAAGGTATAAAACGACAGTGCATTGGCGGAGCTGTCATTTGTGCTTATGTGATTCATGTGATGAGGTTTCCGACGTGATTACGGTCGCATGATGGAAATTAACAGACTTTGAACGCGGATTGATAGTTGCACCTAAACGCGTGGAAAATTCCATTTCGGAAATCAGGGAACTCAATATGCCGAGATCTACAGTGTCAAGAATGCGCCGAGAGTACCAAATTTCCGACATTACCTAATACCATGGCCAACGCAGATGACGCCGACCTTCACTTAGCGACCGAGAGCAGCGGGTTTGTGTAGAGATGTCAGTGCTAAAAAGCAAGCAAAACTGCATGAAATAATCATTGAAATCGGTGTGGGACGCACGACGAACGTATCCGTCTGGACAGTGCACATAAATTTGGCGTTAATAGGCTATGGCAGCAGATGATCGAAGTGAGTGCCTTTGCTAACAGCAAAACATCACCTGCAGCGACTCTCCTCGTATCTTGACGATATCGGTTGGACCCTAGACGACTGGAAGAGCTGATGGTAGGGTTCGAGTGTGGCGCAGGTCGCACAAGGCCAAAGTTGTCAAAAAGGCACTGTGCGGGCTGGTGGTGGCTCCAAAACGGTGTGGGCTGTGTTTACATAGAATTTACTGGATCCTCGGGCCAAACTGAACCTATCGTTGACGGCAAATGATAATGTTCTGCTACGTGGAGACCATTTGTACGAGGGTCACTCCAAAAGAAATGCACACTATTTTTGTAAACTTCTGCATGTGTGGAAGTTTTATAGTGTGTAGATACATCCTTCCCACTTGTTTTCAAACTTAGTTAAACCTGTTCCCGTGAGTGGCGCCGTCATAGCATGTCTTCAAGATGGCTGCTACACTTGACGTTCGTCAGAAGCAACAGGCTGTCATAGAATTCCTGTGCTGTGAAAACGAGACAGTGGGAAACATCCACAAGAGGTTGAAAAAGGTGTATGGAGATGCTGCTGTCGATCGTAGTACAGTTAGTCGGCGGGCAAGCAGGTTACGTGATGAAAGCGAGCACGGCAATATTGAGGATTGTCCTCGCAGCGGCAGGCCTCGTACTGCACACACTCCAGACAATCTGCAGAGAGTTAACGAATTGGTGACTGCTGGCAGACACATCACAGTGAACGAATTGTTACGCTACGCTAGGATAGGGGAAGGAAGTGTTCGCAGAATACTGAAAGTGTTGGCGTTAAAAAAGGTTTATGCGAAGTTGGGTCCCAGGATGTTGACCGTGGCTCACAAATAAACAAGAAACTCGGATGGACAACACTGAAACACCCGCCTTATAGTCCTGACCTGGCTCCATGTGACTATCATCTCTTTGGGAAAATGGAAGACTCTCTTCATGGAACAATGTTGGAAGATGATGACTCCCTTGTGCATGCTGCCAAACAGTGGCTCCACCAGGCTGGTTCCAAGATGGCGTAAGGCAGTTGACAGGGATGGATATTATGTAGAGAAATGAAAATATTGTTCCTAAAGGATGTATCTACACACTGTAAAACTTTCAAACATGTAGAATAAAAGATGGATGTTGAAAAAAATAGTGTCCATTTCTTTTGGAGTGACCCTCGTAGCCATTCATGGATTTCATGTTGCCAAACAACGATGGAATATTTATGGATGACAATGCGGTGTGTGGCACCGAACCACAACTGTTCGCGATTGGTTTGAAGAACATTCTGGACAGTTTGAGCGAATGACTTGGCCACCCAGATCGCCCGACGTGAACCCCATCGTACATACGCGGGACGTAATCGAGAGGTCAGTTCGTGCTGAGAACCTTGCAGTGGAAACACTTCAGCAGTTGTGGACGGTTATAGATGCCTCAGTAATTCTGCAGGAGACTTCCAGCGACTTGTTGAGTCCATGCCACGTCGAGTTGCTGCACTACACTGGAAAATAGGGGGTCCAACAAGATATTAGAAAGTCTCCCATGACATTTATCACCTCTATGTATTTTCCCTACTGTAATGAAGCAAATTTGTGACATACTTATTCGGTAGTCGCACCTGGCTATAAATGAAACCACTTCTGGTATTTAAAAAAAAATAAAATTATGTTTTCAAACACAGAAAAAAGGAATATTACTTTAGCTGAATCAAAAAGGAAGGACAGAAAGGGGAAGGATAAAATATATTTCATGGGTAAAAATTATGTAGCTTCGAATGAGGTTTTAATTTAATAACGTATGAAACGCAGTCATATTAGTAGTTGTCCATGATTTTTCAAAGAAAGGAAAAATACTAACGTAAAGAAACAATGTTTATCACGATATCACTTGTATACCTTAATACGTTAACTTAGTCTCTTCTGCCTAGTATCTCTGACCAGAAAAAAACATAGCTCGGTTATTTTAGATCGTACAATAACATAGGAAGATCTATATTATAAAATACTACGGAAAGGTGACCCTGGAACATTTTACAGTCACGGCAATATACCGTAGTAATCCTAGTTTGTACAGGTAAAGCAAGAATATACCAGGAGAGATACGTTTTTTATGATAACAGGCTTACGACACGCTCACGTTACGAGTTCAGTTTAATTCATATCCTATAAGCATTCCATCATAGTAAAGCCATATAGTTTCCATGGTTCACGGAACTGTTATCACTATGTCTACAATATAGTTTCCCTGGTTCACGGACCTGTTATCACTATGTTTACACTGCTTACAAGAACTTCGTATTGCGGCGAAGGAAATTCAACAAAACAGTGCCAGGGCTTACTACAGACCAGTTGGTTGGTTAGTTGGTTTGGGATGTAAAGGGACCAAACTACAGGATCATCAGTCCTTTTTTTCTGACGCAAACAAGGCTCAAGGTAAAACAAGACCCAAATTTAATTTGGATAGGTAAAAGGGGTTAAAAGGAATGGGGAACCATACCGAAAGAGAAAACGAAAGATACGAACAAAAACGGGAGAAAACGTACACGACAAGGAAAATCAGAGGAAGGTATTAAAACCAACGACGACGACAGAAGCGCATGGCGCAAGTTTTGTCGGCCGAAAACTGAAAGCCGTCAGTGAGGACTCACGACTGCACCTTCCGTATAGCTCCCTGCAGCCGGCGTTCAGCCACAACAACAGAAAATGAGCAGAAGGAAATACAAAAGTCGTCGGCATATAGAAGGGGAGCTACTGACGATTCTACTGCTAATGCGAGACCACTGATGACATTTAAAGAGAGTGGAACACTCAAGACAGAGTGCAGGACACCATTCTCTCGTATATGGGGTGCTCTGGCGGATGCACCAATGCGAATTCTGAAAGTGCAGAGCAACAAAAAGTTCTGCATGAAAATCGGCAGCAGGCCCCAGACACCCCACTCATGTAAAGTAGCGAGGTTATTGTGTCGCCAAGTGGTATCATAGGCTTTCGTCAGGTCGAAAAAGATGGCAACAAGTTGTTGTCGCTGGGAAAGGGCCGATAGAATCGCAGACTCCAGATGCACAGAGGTGTCGATGTTGGAGCACCCTTGGCGAAAAGCGCCCTCGGACAGAGCCAGAAGGCCCCGAGACTCAACGAGCCAACGCAACCACTCGCTCACCATACGTTTGAGTAGCTTACACAGTACGTTGGTTAGACTGATAGGACGATAACTGTCAACGTTTAGTGAGTTCTTACCAGGCTTTAGCACTGGGAAGATGATACTTTCCTGCCATTGCGACGGGAATTCGCCATCGCTCCAGATGTGGTTGAAGACGGCAAGGAGATGGCCCTGCGAATACACTGACAGATGTTTCAGCTTTTGCGAATGGATGTGGTCTTTGCCAGGGGACGTGTCAGGACAGCCATCAAGGGCACTCAGAAATTCTCACGCACTGAAGGGAGCATATGCCTCAGGGTGGCTTGGAGCAAAAGAGAGGTGTCGTTTCACCCTATGTTTGAGGAGACAAAAGGTGGCGTGACAATTCTCAGATGCAGAGATGCGAGCATAATGCTCAGAGATTACATCTGGATCGGCAGATAAAGCTCCGTGGAAATTCCAGGGACACCTACAGGGATCTGATAGCTATAAAGTCGGCGGAGCTTTGTCCAAACCTGGAATGGGAAGGTTCGGGTTCCAGTAGTGGACATAGCGTTCCCAACACTCCTGCTTCCATTGTTTAATGAGTAGGCGAACCTGGGCACGGAAATGTGTGAAGGCAATGAGGTTCACCACGGACAGGTTGCCATTATGACGTTGGAGAGCCCGCCTATGGTCTCTAATGGTCGCAGCGATTTCAGGCGACCACCAATGCAGTGACTTCCATCGGGGGTAACTATAGGGACAAGCGATTGCCGATTCAACTGCGGCAATAATGGTATCAATGATGGTGTGTATCATCTCATTGAGGGTGGCATGTAACGGAGATTCAACGGTGGTAGCGGATGTGAAAGAGTCCACATGGGTAAGTGGCGAGATGAGGGACGCTGGAGTAGGGACAGGAAGAGTGGAAAGTGATCACTACCATACAAGTCGTCATGTGCTCTCCAGTTGACAGAGAGAGAAGGCCACGACTGCAAACCGAGGGATCAATGGCCTAATATGTGTCATGTACCACACTGATATGTGTGGGGACACCTGTATATAGGAGGCAAGTATCGAGTTGAGTTAGTAGGCCCTCAACATCTTTGTCACGGCCAGTAAGGGTTATGGGCGTTAAAATCACGCAGAAGGAGATAAGGTTAGGGGAGTTGCGAAATGAGTGGAGCCAATACATGGGACAATGCGTCGCCATCTGGAGAGAGACAGATGTTACATATGGTAATTTCCTGCGTTGTGCTCACCCTGACAGCCACAGACAGAGGTTTGCTACAGACAGAGGTAAGGACAAAGATGAAAAACTCCACCTGACGGTCTGTCACTGGCAGGACGGTTCTTGTAGTACCCCTGATAGCCACGATGGGCGGGAGTCTGCATTGCAGGAAAACAGGTTTCCTGAAGGACAATGCAAAAAGCAGGTGTAACGCTTAGAAGTTGATGTAATTCAGCCAGGTGGGAGAAAAAACGGCCGCAGTCCCACTGGAAGATGACACTTTCTGGAATCGAGGAAGATAGGTTACGTCGTATAAGCACCTGCTGAGTATTTGTATCAGTCGCCATTGTGGATGAGGCGTCAGTGAGAGCCATGTCCTCGCGAGACGCTAAAATCTCCACTTCGTCCTCAAATGCAGAAATGGTAGGGAGTGGTGGTGTTTGGGCCACCGGAGGCCTTGGTTAAATTTTTGGCACCATTTCATTACAGCTGGAATTTCACAGTGAATCTCGCGTAATTTAGACGTTGTGCCAACAACAATCGTACTGCCCGTGGTATTACAAATTTGAAGTACACAAGAGCACGTTTACTGTTGTCGGGCAATTTCCCTCGCACGCTGTGATGCACCTGTTATCCCTACAGCAACAGAACTTTGTGTATTGGAAACCTTGAATATGAACTCTCTTCTGACAGTGTGTTACTTTTTTGCGCAATGGTCTTAGCGTGGGGTGACATATATAACGTACTTTCTGAAGTCCTTGCGTACAATGAAGGCTTCCATAACTAGTCGTCTTAACTTATGCTGGATTTCAGGGTTAAGTGGTTGTGATCTGAGAAACTTTTTGGTTTCTTACATTTTGTCCAGAACTGCTTTGGACGTTTCCAAAGTGAAAGGAACAAGATACACAGCGTGTACCGACAACACATGAACAGTTGTGCAGATAGTTTCAGTGCAATGCAGGTACAAAGGTCCATGAACACCGCCAGTTATCCTTATTTAGATACTAACTCTACAATTTGATAAGCGATACGTTAACATAAATATCACTTTTGGTTCTACTGGAATGCAGCGTAGCCTGAGGTATGAGTTGGATTGGGAGTTCTGACCTGCAGTGCCAGTACCAACGATTGTACACATTAATTAAACAGTTTTTGATGTTGCTGAGCAACAGTCATACAGTATTTTTTAAAGGAACAGACCACCATTTCACTGTTTTATTGTTTATTTAAGTGCAGCCTGGTAAAACTGTGCAAGACAATAAAATGTATTACAGTCATGTTTAAGATATTTTACGTGTTTTCAGATTTTACCTGGTCTTACTGTATGCAATTATTGCTTATGGCAAATACTTGAAAGTGGCCTGCGGTGTACTTAAATAAACAATAAAACAGTCAAATGGTGGTCTGTTCCATTAGAAAAAGTATACAGTAAGTGATGCAGTAACAAACTAATTTGTATCGTAGGACGAGATTTAGGTTCAATGTCGACAACATATGCCCCATGTTCAGTATGCACATTATGGCTAAATTAGTATTGACACTGCTTTGTGATTAGTTCAATAGTTTCTAATTTCAAGCAGGATACATCTTTACCAATATTTGCTCCATATAAATATTTTTATTTACAAGTATCTAAAACAATAAGAAAAATTTGGGAACATTACATAATAATAAACGGCAACGTGTATAATATTAAGTACCCATATCCTGCACAAACTATGAAAACTTCCATATCATTTTGTGAAAAACTATGGTGTCAATCTAAGACCCTGTCTAACGCAAGTGTCAGTTTTTACAATAAACACCTGTGCGAAATAACATCGAAATTCGTGACTCACAAATGCCGAGCTTGCCTTCTTAGTGTTTACATCATGGCGCTGTGAATCAGTACCTCCACCGTCTTACGTCAGTGCCCCGTGCCAAAATAACGTCTGTATGTCACCCCTTTAGAGCATTATTGTCGATACCCAAGTGCAGGATGGCCTTCAATGAAGGATGAGCCAAGTATTCATTGCCACGAAACACACGGTCTGCATCGACTTGCAGCAGATGGACACCCTGAGTGTCACTGTGCATGGAAATAACACGGCTACTACCTGCGACAAAAACCTAACTTGGCACCGAAGAACAGAGGGCTGATACTTTACCTGCTACTAAACCCGCCGTCAGCTTTCTCACATGCCCTTGAAGTTTAGTATCTCTGCCAGTGATATGGACGCACATGATCTGGCGTAACTCTCGTAGCAGAGTAGTGCAGCAAGCCGTAGTGGACGGCGTGCGTGAAGCATAGTATGAGCGTAACCACTGCCCCAGGTGTTTACTTGCTAGCGGCAATAGGTGGGGCCCCACAGTTCTTACAATGACATTGACTTGCCCTTCACATCATGCCATCTTCTTTGTTCCACACGTTAGTTGCTTCGTCATTCGCGCTGGTCGCGTTTTGTGTCTCTCTCCATGCTCGTCTCCATGCGGCGTTTGTGCCCTCTGTTCTCCCTCAGATTTCTCCACATATGAAGATTGTTTCTCCTCTTCCAGGGCCCTGTTCCCACGCTGCTGTAGTGCAGCCACCACCAGTTAGGGTGGATCATTTGTGCTGACAGGAAGAGGCGATATAGGACGTCTTTACGCGTGCGAATCTTTTGTTTTCTTCGTAGTGTACTTTGTGGCCATCATGGGCCCGCCGTTTTTGCAACGCTGGCAGAAGCAGTTGCGCCTCCAAGAACACCAGCAAACACTGCAGCAGGAGCAGACGCAGGAGCAGCTCAAACAGAACGCGGAATTGTTCCGGTCTCGTGCCGTGCTGGTAGCGAGCCTGTTGTCGCAGAGCAGTTCCCTGCCGCACTGCCCGTGACACTGTTCGCCGGTTTCGACGAGTCAACAGAAAGGTCGAAGAACTACATGTGCTGGTTCCTGCTGAGCTACCAGGTACGGCGTATTGTCGATTCAGCTCATAAAGCTACCTTGTTATTGACCAGCAGTGTGGACTTGGACAAAACCACGCTACATCTGAAGCTCTCCAACTTTGAGGAAATCTGTTAACTGCTCATATAGTACTTCGGACATCAAGCCCCTGTGGTGAAGGCGCTGTTGCAGTTTAACTGGCACCACAAGTGCCCTGGGCGGTCGTATGTGGCCTGGATCGTCGAACTATAAGATCTCTCTCGAAAGTGTCAGTTTGCGAGTCCCCAATGTGGTACCTCATATCGGACTCACTAAGCAGGCACGTGACTATCTGTTTAACACACAACCCTGAGGTCAAAACTAGGGCAATGGCCTTGTCCGACCCTTCTTTAGCTGAAGTTGCCCAGACCGCTGATTCACATGAACCTCTGGCAGTGGCAAGGGACGTAAGGGGCGAAGTTGGATGCGCATGTCGAACAGGTCTCAGTTCCATGTTGGGTTAGCCAGGGTAACTTGCTTTCTACTGAGCTGCCATATGGTGACGCCCGCCTTCGGCCGCGGTCACCGCGGTGGGCATGCTTAAGCCGAAAACACGTTATCTCCCACTCAGCTTTGCTCTTCCGCCGCAACGGTTTCTGCTCAGTGGGCAAGTCGGAAATACTTTCTCGATTGTCATGTGGTGTGTATTAGAGAGGACTGCCCACACATACATATCACGTAAGGGGTGTGCCGAAAAGTAGGGCATTTGGCATCCGCTTGTGACAGTCGGTGAGCCGCAGGATAGTCGTCGGACGCCCCAGTGTTTTCCCTGGAGTCAGAGGCTGTCTCTGACGCACCCATCGTATTCTGTTAACGTTCGTCATTGAACTGGGGGTAGTTACCCTGAAGCAGATGAAAACGCTGTTGAGCGGTAGGGCTGGGCCAGAAGACAAGTAAGCAGAATACACAGTTGAGAACACGCATAATCTTTTATTTAAGTAAAAGTCGACAATCGTATAGTTTTTAAAAACAAGTAAGAAATTAAATAATTTTTCGAATACTAACGATGAAATGAGACTAGCAATTGACGCCAGCAAAAGATCTTTTAAGCGATTAAGAAACTAAGCAATTTGTCAAACATTAAAAGACATCTGAACTCAGCCAAGTTACATATTAATAATCAAAACCTTAACATTTATAATTTTTTTTTCAGTTGGCTTTAAAATATAATATCTTTAATGAGTGCAGAAAATTTGATAAAAACACCAGCAACACAGGCAACGCGTCCCGTCGGTTGGTGACATAAGTTCAGAATCAGGAGAAGTTATAGAGATCCAATTCAGGCGGGATAACTCGACGGACAGGGTGGGAGGAGTGAACTCGCCACCCACGGGTGTGCTGGTGGACGCGGCAGGTCCCGCACAACGTGAACTGCAACAGACTAAGAACTAACCTTAGAAAACTATCAACAGCGCACTCTTTACAAAGTTTGACACATATTTCATTATATTGTCAATTAAGAGATAAACATAAATAAATAAAAAGCAAGCATCTACCCAGTCAGCGAATATGTTGATAAGCAGCGAAGCACTTAACAACAGCCGGCCGAAGTAGCCGAGCGGTTCTAGGCGCTACAATCTGGAACCGCGCGACCGCTACGGTCGCAGGTTCGAGTCCTGCCTCGGGAATGGATGTGTGTGATGTCCTCAGATTAGTTAGGTTTAAGTAGTTTTAATTTCTATGGGACTGATGACCTCAGAAGTTAAGTCCCATAGTGCTCAGAGCCATTTTTGAACTTAACAACAGGTTAGCACTCTGATTACAGGAATGACAAAACCAATCAGGCTTAAGTGCACCCAAAATTAATCGGCATACAGTTGCTTGTACTAATTATGCAGCAGGAATAGTCATTACACAGTGTTTTGAAATGGAAGAAAATTTAAACTCGCTGACTTTCAACATGTTTTGCAATAAGATACTAGCCGTAAGTAATGAATCGTGGAGCTAATACTAAGTAAACGATTTGAAATACCTAAGCAACCGATTTTCAGATGTCACACTTGGTTCACCAAACTGCCCGTAAGAACTACGGTGGGAAAGTACAGAATTTACCGCAGCAAATCACAGGACGAGTCAACTTAAATCCCCATTAAAACGTTTTAGAAATGGCTCTGAGCACTATGCGACTTAACGTCTGAGGTCATCAGTCGCCCAGAACTTAGAACTAATTAAACCTAACTAACCTAAGGACATCACACACATCCATGCCCGAGGCAGGATTCGAACCTGCGACCGTAGCGGTCGCTCGATTCCAGACTGCAGCGCCTAGAACCGCACGGCCACTCCGGCCGGCGTTTTAGAAATACTTAACTAATTATTACAGTGAAAGGCACTCGGATTAAATTAGACTCACTCCACTAAAATGTTTTACAAATGCTTAACTGAAATGATTACAATGAAAACGCACTCTGGTTAAATTGTCATAACACCACTAAAATGTTTTGCAAATACTTAACTAAAATGATGAAAGTGAAAAAGCACTCTCATTAATAAGATTTCACTATTTTTAAAAGGAGAACAACACACAGTTCAGCAGTCAACATGGTCGACGGTAGGCCATTCGAAATGTGGCCAATTTAAAAATGCAGTTCTGACTGACCTAACACAACTACCTCCGTAACACAGACCAAGCAACTTTCACGCATTTGACAAACAGTTGCAGTTAACATCCATAATGAAACAGAGTTGCTTCCATTAAGGTAAACTTCAGTTCCTTCGGAGCGAACCCCCATAAACAGCAAACAGCAGACTTTCCCAAAATGAGAAGCTAGTCGCAACACTACGACTATAAGAAAACAGGAAACAGAAGCCACAGAGAGAGTCTCACCAAAATATTTGACGAATCGGTATCGAAGTGGCACTCAAAATCTCCACACGCTCGGCGCAGACAAATTTTCAGAGTCCCATCGCCACTGCAGCCAACCCAAAACACTGTCTTCGTTGGATAATGTCTGTGCTCAGCAAAAGCCATTTACTATCGACTACAGACAGCGGAGGTAAACTAGCCTCACGCCCTGCAAGTGCGCCTTCCAGTTTGGCCCTCAAATTCTAACTGTTCACCTTCGTGCCGGTCAAATCTCCTTGCGCAGGGGAACCACCAAAGATCGTGCCCCGCTAATATGGTTCAAATGGCTCTGAGCACTATGGGACTCAACTGCTGAGGTCATTAGTCCCCTAGAACTTAGAACTACTTAAACCTAACTAACCTAAGGGCATCACAAACATCCATGCCCGAGGCAGGATTCGAACCTGCGACCGTAGCGGTCTTGCGGTTCCAGACTGCAGCGCCTTTAACCGCACGGCCACTTCGGCCGGCCCCGCTAATACGATCTAGCAATCGACTGATCAATGCGAACCATCACGGCTCATAGATGGATTTGAGGTAGTAACGGTGACAACAGTCAGCTTAATTGACTTACACACATATAAGCTCTTGGACCACACTACCGTGCAACGGCTACTACGTCAAGTTGTGTCTTACAGTAATTTCGTCGACCCCACGCCATTCCATTCACCATGCATGACGAGGCCAAGACCGATTAGCAGCGTTGGCAGGAACACGGTGTCGTTTCTCCTATTTTGTCAAGTCAGTGGGCCACCACAATGGTGATGATTCAGAAACCAAATTATGGTGTGTACCTCTGCAGCGAGTCTAAAGCAAAAGGCAATACATGTATAGCAGATTTGAATCACGTTCCGCGCGTGGACGAGTTATTGGCGAAGTTGTCAGGGGGCCAGTACTTTCCCCGGACTGACTTGCATAACACATATGGTATTTGCAGTTGCCTCTGCACGCCACTTCTCAGCGTTTCTTAGTGCTCGACACCCACTTTGGGCTTTACCAGTTTAATCACTTGCCCGTCGAAATTCCTTCGCCCCAGGGTTCTATCAAAGATATTTGGAGCATTTGATTAACGACATTCACTGTTGTGTCAACTACCTCAGATATTTGGGTCATGGGAAACATATGAGAGGAGTATTTGTAAAATCCGCAGGCAGTGCTCCAACACACTGTGGAGAATGCCCTGTCCTGCTAATTGGAACAATGTAGCTTTTCCCCGATACTGCATATTTTTGGGACTTGCGCTTAACTAAGAAGCCTCGTCCTTATAGACGAGCACAACAAAGCCATCATTAACCTTCCAGGAGCCAAGAACACGAAGGAGCTCCAGTGCTTTTTGGGTAAGATTTCTTATTATGCTAAGATCATTCCACAGGCTGTGCACATCTGCTATCCACTCAACTGGCTTCACCAGAATGACATTCATATGGTCTGAAGGTTGTCAACAGACTTTTCAGTCCCTCAAGCAGTAGGCACGCTCTGCTCCGACTAACATTAACGTTACTGGCACACCTCAATGTGACATACGTGCAGCCCTGTTGCACTGGAACCTAAATTGCACGAAGCAGCCCATCGCCTACACATCAGACAATTTCAGCAACACAACAATTCAAAGGCGCAAAAGAAATTGTTGGCTATTATTTTGGGCATTCATTTTTTTTTAAATGGTGTGGAGTTTCTGCTCAGTACCGACCAGAAACAACTGATTTCAATATTCGACCCTCATTCTAAACTATGGAATACAACAGCCCGCTGCCTGCAGAGGGCGACTCTCCTTCTCAGTGATTATTGCTATGATATTCGTTATCAGTCCTCTGCCCAGCATGCTAATGCAGATCCACTATCGTGGTTGTTGCATGACCTGATCCAGAATTCGGCGGAAATGAAGTTCTCGTTTTCACACTGGGCGAAACTTGCAACAGACATTGCCGGATTTTCCCTTCACATTGTAAAAGATGGCACCCACCACGTCTGCCGGTTCTTTCGGAAAATTCTTTCACGAGTCCAAAAAGGATGGCCCGAGCACACACTTTCAAGAGCGGGTTCGTGGTGGCATACGTTTTTCCTACTAAGTGACCACCTCACCGTTTTCCATAAGATCGTTATGCTTGCCATGGAAGGGAAAAACTGTCAAGTGATCGTGCCTCTGATGTTGTGTCCTCACATACTCCAACCGCTGTTTGCATCAAACTGGGGTCTAAAAAATGGCTCTGAGCACTATGGGACTTAACATCGATGGTCATCAGTCCCCTAGAACTTAGAACTACTTAAACCTAACTAACCTAAGGACATCACACAACACCCAGTCATCACGAGGCAGAGAAAATCCCTGACCCCCGCCGGGAATCGAACCCGGGAACCCGGGCGCGGAAACTGGGGTCTGTCTTGTATGAAGGCGTTGGTACATCATCATGTCTATTGGACGGTGATCAGTCACAATACTGAACACGTTCTGCGGGCTTTCACAGCCTGAACCAGGCTGCACCCTCAGATCAGTTTTACCCTTGGCAAATCCCAGACCGACCTTGGGACAGGGCGCAGGTCGACTTTGCTGGACCCTTTTTGAGAAACATGTAGTTTTTGGTAGTGGACGTACTTTACGATTTCCCATATCTTCCCAAACTGTTTTTCAAGATGACTAACTATTCATGCAGTGGTAGTCATTTTGCTATTGAGGGCTTCCCTCAGATCCTCATATGTAATAACGGTCGCCTGTTTCTGTCGCTCGAGTCTGAGTACATTTGCATTCACAACAGTATCCAACATTTGATTACTGCCCCATCTCACGCAGCTTCTAATTCAGAGGTGGAATGCTTTATGCAAACATTAAAGACCAAATTGAAGAAGTCGGTGTCTGCCTTGTTCCGTGATTGTACACTGTCTCTCGTTTTCTAGCCACGTACTTGGCGACGACGGTTAACGAGTGCAGTCTGCGCAGCGTTTGCTTGGTAACCGGTGATGGCGTCTCAAGACACATACTGCAGACCATCGTCGCCTGGAACTACTGCTTGGACCCGGTCTTTCAGCTGACAGCAGGTGCTGTAGTGGTACTCAATCGTCGGTATTTGTTTATGGTGGATGTCAGTCGGGAGCAGTTGTGTCAGTGATCTGTCAGACCTGTAACACCGCCGCCTATGCAGCAACTGGGCTTCCGTGTCAGTCACGGAATTTTCCTGGTAGGAGACTCCCTACTGTGGCAGCATGCACACTCACTGTTGCACCCTCCACATCCTCCATCGTCCTACGTTTCCTAACATAATGTGGTGTCGGTGGTGAACACTCCTGTGACTTCCGCTGCAGAGCCTAAGGAATTGGAACTGGCACCTTCCTTTCCTCATTCGCCCACTGATGAATCTCTGCCCCCACCGATGCAGGCAAAACTAGCCATTACACTAGCCTCCACAATTTTCTGCCATTCCGGCAGAGTCAGTTGTGTCGCCATTACCTCCTTCAGTGGTACATCCACTGCTTGCGAATGCTGCACCCTTTCTGGTTTGCGACGGATTTAACAGCACAAGCATGGTCATTTTCGGCCCTATGTAGCCTTTTCATAGGAGAGAGCTTTAGTGTCCTCACCATCGGACATCGTATGGATGCGGGTGAGCTGCTATGGGTCTCACTGCAGAACAGTGCAGCAAGCTGCCATGGACGGTGCGCGTGAAGCGTTTCATGGGCAGAACTGCTGACTCTGGAGTTAACTTGCCAGTGGCTACAGGCCCGGCACATCAGATCATTGACCAGATCTGTCCTAGCGTTCCCACTGTGCTGTGCTCTTTCTTCATGTGTTAGCTGTTCCGTCATTCGCGCTGGTCATGTTTTGTGCCTTTCTCCGCGCTTTTCTCTACGTAATGTTTGTACCCTCTTCTCCACAGTAAAGTGTCCACACATCAAGTTTGTTCTTCCTCTTCCGGGCTCTAGTAACTTCCGCAGCTAAGCTGCCGCTGGCTACAGTAGTTAACATTTGTGTTGATAGGACGGTTCTTCTGTATAACATGCTCCAGCATTCTTGAAGGTGCAGCAGTAATGTAGGATTAACACGGCCGACGCACACATCGACCGCCTACAATTGATCCAAACTCACGGTATCAAATTCGTTTTGAACATATCTTAGGATTTCTCTGCGGTGGAACTAAGCCAGGTAGTTGGAACACCTTACCTTCGGCAGATGTTGAGGAGATGAACCACTGACTTCTCTGAGAAATGTAGAATGCGATAGAACTGACAATAGAAGTTTTTGAAAAACTTGTGATCAAATAAGGCACAAGGGATAGATAACATTCCTGTGTATTTCTTAAATCTTTCGGGGTAAATGGCAGCCAAGCGACTAATGAAATTCGTGACTAGAATCGGGGAACATACCTTCAGACTTTCGGAAACAATATCATCCACACAATTCGTAATACATAAAGTGCAGATAAATGCGAGACTTACCACACAATCAGCTTACGGTTCCAAGTCACTGACAACAATAATGCACAGAAGAATGGAAAACAAAATTGAACACTATGTTACATGACAATCCGTTTAGGGTTTTGAAAAGTAAGGGCACGAGAGAGGCGGTTCTAACGTTAATGATAATGGAAGTAAAAATTAAGAAAAATAAAGGAACGTTATAATCATTTGCCAACCTGAAAAAAATCGTTTCGTTGATGACATTACTGTCTTCAGTGAAAGTGAAGAAGTGTTACACGACGTGATAAATGGAATGAGAAGCCTATCGAGTACAGAATATGGACTGAGCATGGACGGAAGAAAGGAGGTAGGAATGAGGAGCATCACAAATGGGATAAATTTAACTTCAGGAAATAAACGAGGTTAATAAATTCTACTGCCATAGACACAAAGTAACACATCATGAACGAAGCAAAGAGGACATAAAAAGCTGATAGGTGCAGGGAAAGGGGGTATTTCTGCCAAGAGAAGTATGCAAGTATCAAGCATCAGTCTAAATCTGAGAAAGAAACTTCTGAGAATGTACATTTGTAGTACAGCCTTGTATGATAGTGAATCAAGGATGAAAAAAAGAGGAGGATGGAAGCGTCTGAGATGCGCTGCTAAAGAAGAATGTTGGAAATTAGGTCGACTGATAAGGTAAGGAGAAATTCAGTGGCACAGTTAACACATTCTTCGTAATTGAGAGAAAATGAAAGTCGATTAACACAAATAGTGGTACTAAGAAGTGTAAAACCCTTCCGAAGTTTCCTACTCACTCCCAGAATCTATGCTACTAAGTTGCAAGTTGCCTATGTAATGGCTTCCAGGGGCAGCAAAAATTTTATTTTGAGTATTTCATATAATTTGTGGTGTCACCGCCAGACACCACACTTGCTAGGTGGTAGCCTTTAAATCGGCCGCGGTCCGTTAGTATACGTCGGACTCGCGTGTCGCCACTATCAGTGATTGCAGACCGAGCGCCGCCACACGGCAGGTCTAGAGAGACTTCCTAGCACTCGCCCCAGTTGTACAACCGACTTTGCTAGCGATGGTTCTCTGACAAATTACGCTCTCATTTGCCGAGACGATAGTTAGCATAGCCTTCAGCTACGTCATTTGCTACGACCTAGCAAGGCGCCGTTACCAGTTACTATTGATACTGTAAAACATGTACTGTCAAGAGCGACGTTCACCAATTATGGATTAAAGTTAAGTATTCCAGCAGCTACGTACGTTTTTTGCTAAAGTCTAATTTCCTTGTCCTGTTCCAGACCTCACGCCAGCCTGCGTGAGGTAAAACGCGTGCCTTTCGGCTTCCTCATTATTAAGGTGTTAGCTCTCCTGCCAACCCACAACATTTGGTGACAAGGCAACACCGCGTTCGTAACTATACTGCCCTGATTTACTTGTGTCATGGCTTCACCACCATCTCCAGATGTACTGTCCGAATTTTATCGCCTACAGAATCAGCAGACGCAGGCCTTACTTGATGCCCTTGGACAGCTCGTCCAGGGTCAACGTGCAATGCAAAACGACGTGGCAGCCGCAGCTCGACCGCTAACGCAACCACAACACGCAGTTGCACCAACTTTTCGTAATTTTGATGCTGCACTGGAAAGCTGGACGGAGTGGTCACGCCAATTTGGATTCCATCTCGCCGCCTACAGAATTCAAGGTAACGAGCGGCAGCCTTTTTTATTATCTTCCATCAGGGTGACCACATACCATGTGATAGTTAAATTATTCCCCCGACGCGACGTAGCTACTCTGTTCTACGACGAAATTTTGTCTGCATTAGATGCATATTTCAAAGAATCAGTCAATGTAGTTGCGAAAAGGTATACCTTCTTTCGTACAAAACGTACGGCAGGTCAGACTAATTGGGAGTGGGTTGCAACCTTGCAAGGCCTTACTAGGGATTGTGCTTTTGAGTGTCAATGTGGACTCCCTTATTCAGATACTATGGTGCGTGATGCAATTGCACAGAACGTTTCTGATGTTCGTATAAGGGAACAGATTTTGAAACTAGTCAATCCCTCCCTTCAACAAGTGATGGACATATTGGATCAGCAGGACACATTTGACTTTGCTCAGGAATCATTTGAAACTTCGCCACCCATGTGTCAGGATAACCGGCCCGCCGGGCGAGCTGCACAGAACAGTAAACAGTCCTCGCGCCCAGCCACGGCAAAGCCGCCTGTCTCTCAGCCACATGTACCGCGCCGGCAAGCACATGCAGTGCTAAAATCATGCCCGCGGTGTGCTACTAGACATTTGCGTGAGAATTGCCCATCACGCCAAGCTATTTGCTTTTTCTGTAGTAAAAAATGACATGTTCAAAGTGTTTGCCAGAAAAAGCTCAGATCGTAAGCTCAAAACAATTCCAGGCCCTTTGCTTCGCGCCAGAATCGGAATCGAACCAAGGATATTCAGTCTCGCGACACTTCGCCCATGGAAATTCATATAGTTCATGCCACTCCGCCCAGTGCCACTCTCTCTAACAGTGACTGTGTTCGTCCCACAAATAGTGTGCGTCGACATCGCAGGAACTCCCGTCAAGTCGCAAGTGATTTTGTATCAGTGACAGTTCACGTTGCACGAGACAGTCGCTCTTGTCGTCAACAGGACAATAAACTTTTTGTGGACTTGGACATTAATGGCAAAGTGATACCATTCCAGCTCGATACCGGAGCTGCAGTTTCACTGATCAATCAAGACACGTACAAACAGCTGGGCACACCTCTGCTGCGTGTCGCAAATGTTAAGGTTACTAGCTATTCTGGTCAGCATATCCCTGTGTTAGGACAGTGCAGCCTTCTTGCAACATACAAGGGACAAACGAAACTTGTCATTTTACGTCCTTCGTTCTTCTGCTGCAGTGAACTTGTTTGGTTTCGATTTATTTCAGTTGTTTAACTTGTCTATAGTAAATCAGGTCCTATTAGTGAACCAGACTGTGCCTTCAGCCAGTGTTTCTCGTATATGTGACGATTTTGCAGACATTTATGCACCGGGCCTTGGTTGCACTAAGAACTATAAAGCACATTTGGAACTGAAAGTAAACGCGCAACCGAAATTTTTCAGAGCGCGCAATGTTCCCCACGCATTGCGTGATGAGGTCGCAGAAACATTACACGATTTGGAATCACAAGGTGTAATTGAACGTGTCCAGGCTTCTCTCTGGGCATCACCCTTAGTAATTTTGCAAAAAACCTTCCGGAAAATTGAGACTTTGTGTGGACTTCAAGGCAACAGTGAATCCACAACTAGTGACTGCAACTTTTCCTTTACCCCCATGGAAGATCTTTTTGACAAACTGTGCCCGGGTAAATATTTTTCGAAGTTGGACTTAGCAGATGCGTACTTGCAAATACCGGTGGACGAAGAATCCCAGCACGTTTTGGTGGTTAACACTCATCTTGGTTTGTATCGATTCAAACGACTGCCATTCGGGTCTGCATCCGCCCCTGCATTGTTTCAGCAATATCTACAAACTGTTTGTGCGTCGGTCCCTACTACAGCAAACTATCTGGACGATATTGTGATCTCCGGAAAGACGGAAGAAGAACATTTAGCCAATCTCAGAACATTATTTCAGGTCTTGCGACACAATGGTCTCCGCTTGCGGAAGGACAA
Organism: Schistocerca serialis cubense; assembly: GCF_023864345.2. Lineage (NCBI taxonomy): Eukaryota > Metazoa > Arthropoda > Insecta > Orthoptera > Acrididae > Schistocerca > Schistocerca serialis. The sequence goes on along the minus strand of NC_064638.1, from coordinate 126,986,584 downwards.
ATGTGTGTTTTTTGCTCGTTACTTGCCCTATCTGGGACATGTCCTCAATGCCCAAGGCATACATCCCAGTCCAGAGCACCTCCGTGCCAAACAAGACTTGCCTTCACCGCAGAATTTGTAGCAGCTACAGAGTGTGCTGGAAAAAATTAATTACTGTAACAAATATGTTCCACAGGCCTCTTCCATTTCAGCCCCGCTTCATCGCTTACGCCGCAAAGGTGTTCCGTTCGTCTGGACCACGGAATGCGAACGCGCCTTTCGCCAGTTGAAATCGGCGTTGCTTTCCAATACTTGCCTTACGCCATTCGATCCCCGGAAGCCCCTTTTGTTGATGGTGAATGCATCGGATTTCGGGATCGGTGCTGTGCTTGCGCACAAAGATGGTTCGCACGATCGCCCTATTGCCTTTGCGTCCAAATTGCTCTCGTCTGCGCAACGAAATTATTCACAGATCGAGAAAGAAGCATTGGCTCTCGTATTCGGTGTTACAAAGTTTCGTGATTTCTTGTATGGTTGTTACTTTACCATCATCACCGACCACAAACCTCTGACATCGCTTTTTCATCCGACCAAGCCTGTACCTCCACGTCCAGCGCAGAAATTCCTTCGCTGGTCTATTTTCCTCTCGTAGTACCACTACGATATCTTGTATCGGTCCACTGCTAAGCACGGAAACGCAGATGCGTTGTCCCGTTTGCCTGTTGCTGAGGATAGAGCATTCGATTCCTCCGAACTTGCTTGCATGTTCATTGATTCGGAAACCGATGACGTAGTCGAATCGTTTCCGATTGATTTTCGTCGTGTAGCTACAGCCACAGCTGTCGACCCTGTCCTTGCTACCGTTCTGCGTTTCGTTGCTACTCAATGGCCCTTGTCAAAGTCACGGATCGGGGATCCGTTGGTTCGCCGATTTTTTGCTCACAAGGAGAGACTTTTTGTACGACGTGGTGTTTTGCTGTTGCGTTCTGATAATGATCAGTCCAGGGTCGTGGTCCAACGTTCGTTACAGTCCTCTGTCTTACAGCTTCTCCACCAAGGACATTGGGGTATAGTGAGAACGAAACAACTTGCTCGTCAGCACTGTCCTTGGTTCGGAATCGATGCAGCGATTACGAATATGTGCTCTTCTTGCATGGCGTGTGCCGAACAACAATCAGCACCACCGCGGAAATTCTTTGCATGGCCAAAAGCCACTTCCCCTTGGCAACGCTTACACATCGATTTTGCTGGTCCATGGTTGGTTGGTTGTGGTAGATTCATTCAGTAATTTTCCTTTTGTTGTCCGGATGTCTTCCACCACGTCATCTGCCACCATCCAAGCGTTATCTGCTATCTTTCGCATTGAAGGTCTTCCACAGACTATTGTTTCCGACAATGGCCCACAATTCATGTCCGCAGAATTTCAGTCATTCTGCAAGGCCCATGGTATTCAACATCTGACGTCCGCGCCGTTTTCGCCACAGTCAAACGGTGCCGCTGAACGTTTGTTTGGTCAGGACTTTCAAGTCACAGATGTTGAAGTTGAAAGAGTCGCATTCTCGGGAGGACGCGTTATTGCTCTTTTTGTCCTCGTCTCGCTCTCAGCCCCGAGATGGTTGCTCGCCGGCTGAGTTGCTTCACGGTCGCCCTCGTCGCACCTTGATGTCTTTGCTACATCCGCCGCATCGGGTTCCTGTGCAGCGGCAGACACCTGCTTTTGCCCCAGGCGACGTTGTCTACTACCGCAAGTATCGAGGTTCACGGTGTTGGCTCGAAGGGCGCATTCTTCGCTGCCTCGGCCGCGCTATGTATCTGGTTTTGGGGGCCTCTGGTGAGGTGCGTCGGCATCTCAATCAGCTGCGCCTCTGTCGTCCCACGGGATCTGCCGCTCCCCGTCTGCTTTCAGCGACGGTGCCGTCCGGTCAGCGCCCTGGGGACCCATCTACTGGCTCGCCTCAGCCCTAGGTGTTACCGACGCTGCCTTCCATTTTGCTCCATGGCGACGCGCCGCCGCCGCCGCCGCCGCCTGTTCTCCCGCCGGCGATGCCCGCAGTGGACGCGTCGCTGCAACCGCCGGGCGCCCCCTGGGTCACGCGCCGCCGATCGCTTCCCGTGACCAGCTGTCCTCCGACATGGAACTCTTGCCCGCTCCGGACCATATGTCGTCTTCGCCCGTCGGGTGCCCCGGCCCGATGGAGGTCGACCCTTCGGCCCCTCCTGTCTCTCTACGGGCGCATACACCGCATGTTGGCGTGCACCCTGGAGCAGGTTTTCAGGCGTTTCCTAGCTCCCCACGGTCCGAATGGCAGGGTGCGGGTGGCACCGCCACGCCTTTTGTTACGCTCCTCACCTCGTCACATACGTCAACATGGGGTCCTCCCCACGGCGGGCGGAAGCCTTATGCCACAACCGTGCGCCGATTTGCGGGGGAGGAATGTGGTGTCACCGCCAGATACCACACTTGTTAGGTGGTAGCCTTTAAATCGAGCGCGGTCCGTTAGTATACGTCGGACCCGCGTGTCGCCACTATCAGTGATTGCAGACCGAGCGCCGCCACACGGCAGGTCTAGAGAGACTTCGTAGCACTCGCCCCAGTTGTACAGCCGACTTTGCTAGCGATGGTTCACTGACAAATTACGCTCTCATTTGCCGAGACGATAGTTAGCATAGCCTTCAGCTACGTCATTTGCTACGACCTAGCAAGGCGCCATTACCAGTTACTATTGATACTGTAAAACATGTACCGTCAAGAGCGACGTTCACCAATTATGGATTAAAGTTAAGTATTCCAGCAGCTACGTACGTTTTTTGCTAAAGTCTAATTTCCTTGTCCTGTTCCAGACCTCACGCCAGCCTGCGTGAGCTAAAACGCGTGCCTTTCGGCTTCCTCTATTATTAAGGTGTTGGCTCTCCTGCCAACCCACAACATAATTATTGCGAAAATTTAAAAATATGAATGCTGTCATAACCCACTCATTAAGAGGGACAAACTTACGTTAAAGATTCAACACAATCAGTCAAGTATTAAAGTAAGAAACTGCGTAACTCTAGGTGCGCTAAATCCAGTATTTGAGAATGAGAACATTTAGCGACACATAATTCCAAACCTCTTAGAAACTTATTTCGGCTAACACCCGTCACATAATAATGAATGGAAATAACTTTACCAGTTACTACATTTTCGGTGTTGATGCAATAAAACTTCAGCATCACACATGACGTTTTAATTTATTACTTCTCTACTACTAACTCTATTCGCAACACATGTTGCAGTCAGTGTCCACATATACCACTGCGTGTACCTGAAAAGTTACATTATTATCCGACACTTAGTTCAGGAGGTTTGACGAAATAAATATTGAGGTAGGTATAAAATTAGCTTCGCAAATTACACAGACTGTACTCAGCCATGAGAGTTCGGCTCTTTAAAGAATCTGGAGTGAAGGGACTTATCGGTTTCTGAAGGAAAGAACTCACGTTAAACACCTTCGAAATATAGAGTCTCATTTGCTACAATCATTTTGCAGATGACAGCCACACACTACGACCTTCAGCAGATAAACACGTCCTGAAACACGTCGATTCAGTGAGTTTATTCCGTTTTCCCAGCCATTTACACTAGAAAATTAATCAGGCAAGCTAATTATATTTGCCAATGCCTTGACATATTTTAAAATACTGAAGTATTGAAACAAAAAAAAGAAAAGACAAAAACAGAAAGAAAATGTAGTACAAGTTATATCAGTGACTTGACAACAGTCTTGCTTTCCGAAAGTTCATGTCTGAAACTGCAAACGTATCTTTACCTGTTCAGTGAACCCCAGTAATGTTTAGTTCTTTTCTGAAACCAGTTTGATGTAGTATCTTTGAGTAATAAAGCACTACTAGAGCAATTCTGTTTCCTAAATACGTCCACAGAATTGGCTCTTTGGGTAGACAGTCATATAAAATTAAGTTCTCATGTCAATGCGTTGTTCATTTTTGTCGGTATTTTGTCTCGTTAATGTGTCAGATATGTAAAGTGAAAGCTGAACCTGTCTCATATAGAAGTGAGAATTTTGAGACGTTAGTATGTATTCTGAAAGGGTACATAAACCACATATGTAAACAGAGCAGAACGGCTGCGAATCACCATTAACGGCGATTTCCAAACTATACATAAATAGCATCGCGAAGAATCAGTAACTGGTAATTGTATTTCTCCTGTCAATCAAAAGCATTTCACACTTTACCGCGACCTGTGATCACGGTGTGACGTCATGCTTCACAGCTTGTCCTCATGGGGAAGTCTCTCCAGTTTAATATTCATCTCACTGGTCTAGAAGTACGCTAGTATAGAACATATAGAACGTCTGAAGGAACAGACAATATGGCTCACCGAGCGAGGTGGCGCAGTGGTTAGCACACTGGACTCGCATTCGGGAGGACGACGGTTCAATCCCGTCTCCGGCCATCCTGATTTAGGTTTTCCGTGATTTCCCTAAATCGCTTCAGGCAAATGCCGGGATGGATCCTTTGAAAGGGCACGGCCGATTTCCTTCCCCATCCTTCCCTAACCCGAGCTTGCGCTCCGTCTCTAATGACCTCGTTGTCGACGGGACGTTAAACACTAAATCTCCTCCTCCTCCTCCTCCTCCTCCAGTACGGCTCCTCAGCCCTAACAAAAACGAATCTCACTATACATTCTCGTGTCTTTAGGGCAGATAATTTATCGCTTTCCACAAGCGCGTCGGTTATGAAAGCAGTTCAGTCTTTGTTTGTACATCAATAGTTCAGAATGTTCTCGTAATTCGAGAAACCAGGGACACGTTCGACCTACAGGGAAATGACGTCAAGTGACACCCTATGCGACAGACACCATCCTGATTTTGTCGTACTTCTGTTTTTGTGTTATAACCTGTAGTGTGCCGTTTGAATTAACAGCGCACTGAAGATTTATCACAAACACATCATCCTTGGTACCATTTATTATAATGAAATGTCAGTTAATAATGCACCGGTGAAAAAGGCCAACAGGATATACTTAGATGAACAACGATGAAGCTGAAAGTTGCATGTTTTGGCATAGTTTAATTTAGACTCAAAGGAAGTAGGTTTGTGTCCTGCAATATGTCAATATCTTAGCCTTTTAAAACATTCTAAAACATTTTTATGAATGTAATACAAGTATGTTCTGCAATATTCGGTGTTATTCACATACAAGAGCGCGCTATCTCAGGAATGAGTTGCTTCGATTTTGTGACTTATGTCTGATTAGGAAACGAGGGATGAAACTGCTGTGGCCGGCCGCGGTGGCCGAGTGGTTCTAGGCGCTTCAGTCCGGAACCGCGTTGCTGCTACGGTCGCAGATTCGAATCCTGCCTAGGGCATGGATGTGTGTGATGTCCTTAGGTTAGTTAGGTTTAAGTAGTTCTAAGTTCTAGGAGACTGATGACCTCAGATGTTAAGTGCCATAGTGCTCAGAGCCATTTGAATTTGAAACTGTCGTGAGTAGAGCGACCGACAATGAAATTTGTATTCTTGCTTGCGATAAATATTTGGTCGTTTTTTTTTCTGAACATGTCGTGATTTTCGTGAGCTTGGGTACGCAGGAACATGAGTACAGATTAAATTGCTGCGAGTGAAATATTCAGCTGTTGTTTCTGCAGGGTCCACTTACCTTCATGAGCAGCTGGTATCAATATTACACTCGTCTTATTCGAAATCTTTTGGATATGTACACGTCATTTTGACGTCACTACCCTCGATGAAAATATCAATATAGCACAAAGAAATATCAAAATCTCTCGAACCTTTCTGCTTCTAATAGAGCTGCATAGTTGAGAGGTCGAGTTCGATGCATAAACTGTTCACTAAATTTTTAATCCCGTTTAGCGGAACGTAAGAAGTATTGTCGCTTTTGACAGACCGATAAGTCGAAACATGCTTTAGGCCAGTATTAAATTATCATATTTCTTTCTCAAAGTTGATATGTCAAATATTTATGTCAAAGAAATTTGATGGTGTAATAGGGAACATTGTCAAATCTCGCCTGTCCTCAAATAAATATGATCAAATCTAGGGCCTCGCTGTAGATTTATCATGAAAGTGTGTGTGTGCGGTTTGGGGTTTTCGGGCGCTAAACAGCATGGTCATCAGCGCCCAAACGCATAGAAATAGGAACACATGCGGTGAATGGACGAAGACGGACAGCGAACAAGAAGAACGGCTAAAAGACACAGATCTGACGCAGTTCCAAATCCTCACATACAGAGGCAAAACAAGAGGAGAAGAAACGCACTAAAAAATGAAGGGAAACACAAGGAAAAGAGAACAGAAATCGAAGTGAAACAAGTAGGTAATCGTGACTGGCGGACCTCTTACCTAAAACCCGGGGAGCCAGTCACCCAGCAGCACATTAAAATCCTCTCCCTAAAATCCGAGGCAACAAATTGGACAGGACACAAAACCGTAAGACCTTAACCACAGTTGTTGCGTCGTCTTGCAAAATAGAGGGCAAATCCGGTGGCAAGGAAACCACCGCCCTCTGGTTAGAGAATAAAGGACAATCAAGTAAAATGTGGCGGACAGTAATCTGGACGCTACAAGCACTGCAGATTGGGGGGTCCTCCCGCCGGAGTAAAAAATCATGCGTTAAGGGACTGTGCCCGATGCGGAGGCGAGTGAGGAGAACCTCATCCCGCCTGCATGACTGGTAGGACGTACGCCATGGCCGCGTGGTGGCCTTGACCAGACGCAGCTTATTTTCACCGACTGCCAGCCACTCTTCTTCCCATTGACGCATAACACGAATACGCAAAAGCGAGGTAACAGCATGGAGGGGGACGGCACATTCAACAATGTGAGGGAGGGAACATGCATCTTTGGCAGCCACATCCGCCAATTCGTTTCCCCTAATACCCACGTGCCCCTGCAGCCAGCAGAAAGAAACCTCCTTCCCCTGCCGTTGCAGATGGAGTAGGGCATCGTGGATGTTCTGGACGACCGTATCCGCTGGGTACAAGTGTTGCATGGCCTGAAGGGCACTCAGGGAGTCGAAACAGATGAGAAACTTAAGACTAGGAACACACCTCATCTGCTCCAATGCCCGCAATATCGCAAACAATTCGGCATCAAAGATGGTAAACGCCGCAGGAAGCCGTAACTTGACGACTCGATCAGGGAAAACAACAGCACAGTCAACAGAGTCCCCCTGTTTAGAGCCATCCGTAAATACTGGTACATGGTCGGGATGCTGGTTTAAAATATCGTAAAATAAGAAGGTAAAAACAAACGCAGGAGTGCAGCCCCTCCGGTACTCTGACAAGTCTAAAAGGACGCTGGTCCTCTGGAGCAACCAGGGAGGCAGGCGGGTAAAACCCTGAAGTTGGGGTGCCACACGCTCCACACCAAGGGACTCAAGCAAATGCTTGGCACGAATCCCAAATGGTCTCGTTGCCCTCAGACGACTCGAAAAGAGACGTTCCATAGGCGGTCGGGCAACAGTAGGGTACGCAGGGGAGGTAGGACAGGCAAGGAACCATGAGGAGTTTCCGCTGGATGGCGAGCGGCGGTTCCCCTGCCTCAGCACACAGGCTGGGGATGGGACTGGTATGGAAGGCACCAGTGGCCAGCCTGATACCCTCATGGTGTACTGCGTCAAGGATCTTCAGATACGAAGGCCTAGATCATGAAAGTCGCTTGTCTTCTGTTCAATGCAATGTGAAATGTTACCACTTGGAACGCTAGCATCGCTGCAGCGTTCTGTCACCAGTAGTGTGTTTGTTACATTGCTACTAAGTTTAATTCGTGTGTGCCGTCAATTACAAAATTAATAGGAATGTATTAAGCTGATGAGGCGCTTTACAACATGAGGCACCCTGATTACAAAAATAGATTAAGAAGACTGGAGAGCTCTGAGCCTCTCCAGTCTTTTTAATCTATTTTTGTCCTCAAGATGCCTCACATTGTAAAGCACCTCATCAACTTCATACATTTCCATAAATTTTGTAGTTGTGGGACACAAAATGTAATTATTACTTTGATCTATAATAAAAATAGTTCTTAATACTCATAAAGTGTATTGAACATTTATTTACTTTCAGATATGGTCCCTTAGTGCTTTATAAATAACTTCACACGTTTTAGTTATTATTTTAGTTAATGTGCACTGTGGTATTCGAGTGCTGTACTGTAAGCTAGAGTAACTCTCTCCTGTAGCAAGAACTCGGACTGTTACTGTGAGCCTGTCTTCTGCAGATTTAGCAGTTCTTAAGTGAGTATTGTGCTTTGTGATATGACGAGACACTTCACTGAGCAAATACTGAAATGTATGCTCATTCACTGTTAAGTAATTTATGTACGACTTGACTCCATCCACTAGAAGCTCACGTAACGAATTTTGTTGAATGCTTTTATCGCATCGTCGTAAAACCCACGGCTTCACCCAGGTACGTTTCTTTTTTCTCCCACTTCTCTTCCAAATGCTCACACAGTTCAATTGTGGTACATGCAACTGCCGCGCATAATAGCTAGATGTTGTTGTCAGCCATCTTTAACACTGACGAAAAATATGATTTTTTTAGCGCCATGTCAAATATCTTTGTCAAACACATTTGATCATATCTTTGATCAAATCTTTGTCAAAGAAATATTATAGTGTAATACCGGCCTTAATGGGAAGATCATTAAACAACATGTCATGAGACAAGCGTTATAGTCTAGACAGTGCAGTTTCATCTGCACTTGTATAGAGGCAAAACAAATTTATAAGTACCATAATAATTTTAACATAAAGGGAAAGTGAGTTAAATAAAGAAAATATCAACGCCGAACTTGCAGACTGACAGGAATGCTAACGATTCATTATTTGTATTGGACAATTACGCCGCCAGCATCACATGACGAGTGGTGGTGCCATCTATACAGGCCCAATGCACTGTAAATCTGATGCTTTTTGATTTTTCGACACAGCTCTAATTTATCCGAGATGATGTCCTCCACAGACGTGGACGAAAAACTATTGAACAATTTTAGGTATCTACCACTGCCTCTCAGCTCAGAATTTTAGCATAAAGCGGTTAAACAGTGTAGGGTTCATTTTCAAATATACCATATACGTTTTGTAATATAAATATCATATGACAGTAATCATGTAATATACCCAAAGAGATAATAGGAAAACGACGTACATGCAGTTACACGACGACAAATGATCTTTGTTTTTGGCTTATAAAACCGTAACGTCATCGATATTGAGTTCTCTCTGACTCTGATTGTGAAGTTGATTAGACTGTTGTATTGTCTTGGGCGTCATCCTTGAGCAAGTGGTTAATATTGTTGGAATAATAATCGAGTTGGCTTAAATGTGTGTCGTGTTCTAATTTAAAGTTACATTCCTCATGAGTTCAATGATCTTAAGATTAAGTGTAAATGTAGCCGTCTTTCATAAATACAATAGATTCGTAATTTTAACAAAGTCATTGTTGAGCGCAGTTTAGCTTTATTTTCATTTGAATTTTGTAAAAGAAGTCAGATTGCTTTTCAGATTCAATTTATTATTACATTTTATCATTTTGTAATCGTGTGTGTACGCAGTTTCAAAACGAATCGATGCCAAACAAACGATGAACGTGAATATTCATTAAAAGAGAATTTCAAGTAAATAAAGATGTAACTAAAACAACTGAAAGTATTACAAGCAATTGTACATCGGCTTGTAGCAAGAGCCGAGAAAAATATTTTTTGTCTATTGTTAGCTAACCACCTTAACGCGAATTTTAATTGGAAAAGTGTGGGAACTACAGGTCTTGTAGCATACGAGGCAAACAACAGAAAAGCGAATTTTTTCTAGATGGATGGTCACGGAAGGGACTCGTAATCGGCTGTCTCCGTCATTTTCTGCAAGTGATAAACACCACGGAAAACATACAAAGTGTTTAAAAAAAGTAAAGAATGTTTTCAGAGGCGCTAGTATTCATCGAAACAATAAAACCCAGCTCAATAAACATGGGTCCGGAAATGCATACATTCTGAAATCTGCATATGTTTATTTGTGCCTATGAGCACGGTTGTTGCGGGTAACATGATCGACAGAGTGGTTTGATATCGCACTGCATCACAGTACCCTAGGCACATATTAGTCTGAGCAATAAGTGATCTGCAGACAGTTGTGTGATTCGAGATGTGTTGTACTGCAGATTCGCTAAATATACCATACGCTCCTCCATATCCGACGTGTGGACTGGGCGACGACATCAATTTTGTACTTTTCAGGAAGCTGGGAAACCTTTGTTCTTAAGAAGCGACCGAACAGCTCAACAAATGCTACTCTAAGACTTGGATTTTTTTCAATCTAGAGAGCAGAGGTTCGCAGATTTCTCCCATTTGTTACATCGTAGCAGAAATCATTTCAATAATAGTACTCTTTGAGCCATTGCTATCAAATGGTAGGAAAGATAAAATAAAAAGTACTGAATCATTCGTTCGCACAAACACAAACAGCGCACACAGAAGTGAAGTCATATGTGTAAGTTGTAAGAGACCATGATAGACCCCCATAGGTGTGAGTAATTTATTTATTTACACTCCTGGAAATGGAAAAAAGAACACATTGACACCGGTGTGTCAGACCCGCTCCGGACACTGCAAGAGGGCTGTACAAGCAATGATCACACGCACGGCACAGCGAACACACCAGGAACCGCGGTGTTGGCCGTCGAATGGCGCTAGCTGCGCAGCATTTGTGCACCGCCGCCGTCAGTGTCAGCCTGTTTGCCGTGGCATACGGAGCTCCATCGCAGTCTTTAACACTGATAGCATGCCGCGACAGCGTGGACGTGAACCGTATGTGCAGTTGACGGACTCTGAGCGAGGGCGTATAGTGGGCATGCGGGAGGCCGGGTGGACGTACTGCCGAATTGCTCAACACGTGGGGCGTGAGATCTCCACAGTACATCGATGTTGTCGCCAGTGGTCGGCGGAAGGTGCACGTGCCCGTCGACCTGGGACCGGACCGCAGCGACGCACGGATGCACGCCAAGACCGTAGGATCCTACGCAGTGCCGTAGGGGACCGCACCGCCACTTCCCAGCAAATTAGGGACACTGTTGCTCCTGGGGTATCGGCGAGGACCATTCGCAACCGTCTCCATGAAGCTGGGCTACGGTCCCGCACACCGTTAGGCCGTCTTCCGCTCACGCCCCAACATCGTGCAGCCCGCCTCCAGTGGTGTAGCGACAGGCGTGAATGGAGGGACGAATGGAGACGTGTCGTCTTCAGCTATGATAGTCGCTTCTGATTTGGTGCCAATGATAGTCGTATGCGTGTTTGGCGCCGTGCAGGTGAGCGCCACAATCAGGACTGCATACGACCGAGGCACACAGGGCCAAAACCCGGCATCATGGTGTGGGGAATGATCTCCTACACTGGCCGTACACCACTGGTGATCGTCGAGGGGACACTGAATAGTGCACGGTACATCCAAACCGTCATCGAACCCATCGTTCTACCATTCCTAGACCGGCAAGGGAACTTGCTGTTCCAACAGGACAATGCACCTCCGCATGTATCCCGTGCCACCCAACGTGCTCTAGAAGGTGTAAGTCAACTACCCTGGCCAGCAAGATCTCCGGATCTGTCCCCCATTGAGCATGTTTGGGACTGGATGAAGCGTCGTCTCACGCGGTCTGCACGTCCAGCACGAACGCTGGTCCAACTGAGGCGCCAGGTGGAAATGGCATGGCAAGCCGTTCCACAGGACTACATCCAGCATCTCTACGATCGTCTCCATGGGAGAATAGCAGCCTGCATTGCTGCGAAAGGTGGATATACACTGTACTAGTGCCGACATTGTGCATGCTCTGTTGCCTGTGTCTATGTGCCTGTGGTTCTGTCAGTGTGATCATGTGATGTATCTGACACCAGGAATGTGTCAATAAAGTTTCCCCTTCCTGGGACAATGAATTCACGGTGTTCTTATTTCAATTTCCAGGAGTGTATGTGTGTATTTATCTCATCTCACAAGATTAGGTTTTCAGAACCTCTCCTACATCTAACTAGACTTCCTCAGGGAGCAAACATTGCAGTTTGTATCTTACATGAGAGGTACACTGGATGTAGCGGATGTAAATGCATATAATCTTATCGGTGACTGAGGCCACTTTATTAGACTCCATTACATCAGTAATTGCTCCATTTGCAGACTAATACTTATAGCTATTAAGAGTAGTATATTTTTAAGTTGTTAAATACCTCCAAGTATATGTGGCAAGAGCAAGCTGTTAATGCTTATTTTCCCTGGGTAGCACTTGAGATACTGAAGCGTGGACATGTGGACGAAAACCTGTTAGTCTATGCTGCAGGCGTAGTACACTTAGTAGAGCAGTTACGACTGTCAGCTAACATCGTAACGTGTCAAAATTAATTTTGAACAGTTTCCTGTCGTTCCGTAAATAATGCGGCCGTTTCAGTTTATCATGACAACAGCAAAATGTCATATAGCAGATAAAGGGTGTAAAAATGCTTTATTTCTTGTAACTAAAGTCATTGTGTGTGTGTATATATATGTTCTAGGCAAACCAGTGTCGTTACCAGCTGAACAAATGTCCACTATCTATGCGATGGTGGCTGACAGCAGCAACGCGCGCCAGAGATCATAATGGGCGAGCCGGCCGCTATACGCGAAACGACAGCCACAAAAAATTATATATTGAGTGTTAAAGAATAATAGTAATGCGCTAGATTTATGGTTCAGTTATGGTTCTGTGGAAAGAAGCAATCAGTCGCTATTGACGAGTCGAACAGTGCATGAGCTTGAGTCGGTAAGACGACTAGTGTTTTACTCCACATGTGTCGGTATCGATGCTTTGCTAGGAGAATTCGGTATCGATTACCAAGACAGTTGGAGATTTTCCATGAATTTTATTGGAAAGATTTCGGAAACTTGCAACAAGGATTTAGGTTTTTAAATGCAAGATTAGATAATGCTGTAACGGGACTGGAGCACAATCAGCGGACCTGTCTGATGAAAGTAGCTCCTCGTAAATTTGTTTTGTACTTGTAAAGCGATATTTCGAGTGTCGGGCTTATATAGTGTTCCCGGTACGCTGTGTTAGTTTAAAGATTAGTACTTGTGTGTTGTAGGTATGACCGTAAATGAAAGTTTTAATATCAGCAACAGTGTCTGACGAGCTCCGGCTTTGTTGTCTGTGGTAGTTCGTTGCACACGCCAAAGGATTTGGGTGTTGCGTATAGTCTGGATGTGTGTGGATGGAGAGGGTTTTAAGGGCGCACGACGGCAAGGTCTTCAGCGCCCGCTCAGTAACAGATTCAGACGGGTGTCAAGAAAAGACTCAGAACAGTAAGATAAAACAGAACGTAAGACACAGGAAACTAGCTTGGAAAAATATGTGCCTACCCACACCGAAGCGTGGGACGAAGCATGCCGCCAGCAGTAAAACATGGACAACCCAGGAAGAAAGTGGTAGAGGCAGCTAAAACAATGTAGCAGATGGAAGAGGCTGGCTGACCGCAAGGAAAAAAGGGAGGAGCCAGCCACTCTGCAATACACTAAAACCTCCAGACTAAAAGTTGGCTTCCCGCTGTTCCACCTCAACAGCCATGCATCTCATCAGCGCGCAGCACACCTTGAGACTGAGGGGTTGTTTATACAGGTTTATTCCATCCTCGCGATCCGGGCGGTCAAGCCAAGATCCCCACTCCCTGAGACACACAACGTTCCACCGCCGCGCCGCACGGTGGTCGCTGAAGCCTGCCCAGAGCTTACGGTGACAGGGGACTGGCGATGCTGACCAGTCCCCAGCTCAGGAACCACGGGGTCGCCAAGCCCGTACCCGGCACCTGAATGCCGAGCCCCTGGGGGCGTATAGTCTGGAGGTTAGTTAGTGTTATCCTGATGTGTAGATTTATGGAGGATAGTGTTACTGGAGTATTTAATATTCGAGCGCCGTTCTCTAGTTTTGCTTGATCATAGGGTCAACTACAAGAACAAACCCACCGCAAGTTAGTTGTGATTACCAGTGTATTTAGCCCACACTGATTGTTAATGACGCAATTATAGAGATTCCCTTGCCATAGCTGAACCATTTGAGGACGGAAAATCAACTGCTACCCTTATCCTAGTAGTACGTGACCAGTGACATTCGATTAGATTTGTAGGGTACGCGAGAAGCCAACACCTGAAGTGGGTGAAGTTTTGAAAATCTGATTTTAAGCTGCCCTTTAAAGTGATGGTGGCGTGTAGGTTTAGTTTTTAATTTCTAGATTAGATTTGTTCACTCGTTCGCATCAACATTCGCCTATGCAAAGATTTGGTTCACTTTAAAGAGCTAAAATAAACTCTGATTCGCTAAAATTAAAACCAAGTCACTATATTATTATTTTACCCACTATTCTAAATAAAGTGAAAGAGAATAATCCAGTTTTGAACCATGCAAACGGAAGTAAAAAAAGAAAAAATAAAGGTTGTGTGTGTGTTTTGGGAACGTGTGGGCGTCCAACGGCGAGGTTATCAGCGCACTAACATCGATGAAAACAAACAAAGATGGATACGAACGGAAACTGTCGTACACGCATGCACACGAAACGACCACACAATGACTATCGCACAGCACTCTCACATGCATTGAAACCAATGAGCAGGCAAAACAGTTAATCAAGAAAGTAAAAGAGGGAAAACAAACCACAAAAGATGATGTGTCGACAGAAGTGCCGACACAGTGTGATTTGAGGGGACCGCAATGCACGCTATAAACACACGAAGGATGGGGTGAGGTCTGAAACAGGATACGTAATGAATGCTATAAAGAAAAGTACGTAGCTGCTGGAATACTTAACTTTAATCCATCCTTGTTGTACATCGCTATTGACGATACAAGTGAGACTCTGTAGATTCAGGCAATAAACTACTAATGGCGCCTTGCTAGGTCGTAGCCATTGACTTGAAGGCTATGCTAACTATCTGCTCTGCACATGAGCGAGGCTTCGTCAGTGTGCATCGCTAGCTACGTCGTCCGTACAACTGGGGCGAATGCTAGTCCGTCTCTCGAGACCTGCCGTGTGGTGGCGCTCGGTCTGCGATCACTAACAGTGGTGACACGCGGGTCCGACATGTACTAATGGACCGCGGCCGATTTAAAGCTACCATCTAGCAAGTGTGGTGTCTGGCGGTGACACCACAAAAGAGCTAAAAGAACAGCGCAGGAAAATAGAGATTGAAAGTTCAGTGATACAATGTAAACAAATGAATGACGAGTCTTTAAAAAGAGAGCAGAGAAGTATTTCATCAAGGTTTTTTTAATAAATTTATTTATTTATTATTAAGGGACCAAACCGCTGAGGTCATCGGTCCCTATCAGATTTTAACGACTCGAAGTTTACTACGTAATTTCTTGAGAGGTAACTTCGAAGTTACAGTTAAAAAATATTTTAGCTGACAAATATAAATCGATAAGCAAAGATTTACTTACGAAAGAATTCTTATTTAGCACAAGAGACTATATTTAAAGTTTATTAGCAGAGTTATGGCTAATCAGAGGATGTAAATAACTATTGTTTATTTCCATAGGAACAAATACATCTTTGGCCTGAGACGTCAACTGCTTTATAAAAATAATCAAATGCAGAACCTTTTTATGTATTTTGGAATGTGTAAGTACTGTGATTAAGAACTGGGATTAATTAACTGAAATAATTTAATGCCAAGTGCAACGTCGTTTTTATCCGAACAACGAGTTAACTAGTGGCAATATTATGTGGTAGAGTACCCTGTCAAGTACAATTTTAATTAGTAGTAGTTTGTACTGTAGAGTCGTTTGTGTTGTGTTGATGATCTCTATAACTACCCATGAGCTTAACTCGAAAAAGACTCTTGGAATCGTTATAATATTATGGTGTTGGAAAGCTTATTTACGGATTCGATCAGGTACACGAGTGCTGATTGTTTTAAGAATTGCTCATACAGTGTTTCTAAGAACCTGTTATCTTCTGGGAGGTTATATTTAGATCCATTGCACCTCTCCACGAATTATTGACAATTTGTTGCATCAATATTTTTTTTTCGATTGCCCATTGTACAAGTCGTCGTGACGCCTGAACTTTTTATTAGGGCTAGATACGTGGACACTCGTAGGAGGCAATTCCGGCATATTGCAACATTAGGCAGTATATTATGTTATGCGTTTGCGGAAAGACTGTTTGATATAGAGGAAAAACAACTAACACATTGATGTGTTTACATATGAAGGTAGCACATATAAAAATATCGGCACTTATACCCGTTACATTCCGATAATTATAATGGCAGTAAAAATACGTATTGTAACAAATTTTCGGGGCATAAGAAATGTCAGTCTTAAACATATTGAGTAATTTCCTCATTTGGCCCCTCTGTGCTTTAATATTTATATCAACGATCAAACCCCACCCTATAACACACGAAGTTTCACCTATGCTGATGATTCCCCCGCTGTTCCCAGACTGAGACCACTGAACTGATAGAACCAAATCGTAACGCTGCTTTGGAGGAATTATATAAATATTACTGTAGGACCCAAGCAAAACCAAGCCCGACAAAACACACGTGTGCGCATTCCAACTGAGGAACAGACAGGCTCTCAGAAAACTTCCAGTGACTTGAAGAGAAGTGCAGCGACAATAGTTTCCAGCCCATATGTCTGGCTGTCACTCCTGACCGTATACTATCCTTAATGCAGCACTGTCTAAATGTAAAACGGTAAGTATCTGCAAGGACCCACGTAGAACGCAAAATTACGGTAACATCCTGGGACGTAGCAGCAAAAACAGTTTAAACTACACCTTTACCTTTGTGTTACGCTGCAGGTGAACATTCGAGCGCTGTTTGGCGTAGTTTTGCTCATGCTAAACAAGTGTATATTGCTCTTAATGAGTCGTGTACACTAATAACTGGTTTTCTGAACCCTACACCGTGGGATAAACTCTACCATTTAGCCGGAATTGCCCCACCAGACATCAGACTTGAGATAGCTGCAAGCAGAGAAAGGCATGAAGTATCTACCTACGTAAACACCAATTATATGGTCACTATCCTCCTCATTCATGACTGAAATCACAGAGACGGAGAAATTGAATATCATTTATTATAGACTTGCATCATTTTTGTGAAGAGTTAACGTGGAAAAACAAGGTATTACAACGTATGTAAAAGTTGGACACAAGGTCAAAAATAGTGAAACAAAGTTTTTGTCTTGATGAGAACCTAGAAATATGTCCTTGTGCGTTGTTACTGCAGAATACTTCTCTGATAATTGTAACAGTCAACAGATCCCCTCTAGGAAAGTTTCAGCTATTTATGAGAAATCTAGATGCTCAGGCAACAACAATTAATGTGTATCCAACTGCTAATCGACTATCTGATCATGATACACAATTAATGAAAATAAAGAGTATAGCACCTTACAACATTGAAGCAGGTTCATACAAAGCAGTGAGGCTTATTAATGAAAACACCACACAATGTTTCAAGGGTGAACTGAAAAGGGGGGGGGGGCTATGGAATGATATACCTATAGAAAGAGATGCTATAGACAAATTCAATTTATTCCATAGCAAATATGTGTCAATATATAAAAGTTGCTTTCCTAGAAAATTACCCAGAATATCCACTAAAGGACAAGTAATCTATGGGTAACTAAGACAATTAAAATCTCATGTAAGAGGAAGCGGGAAATTTATGTAAAGGCCAGATTAAGTTAAGATCTGACATTACCTGCATAGTACAAAAAATGCTGTGGTACTTTAAGGAAATCCATTAAAATAATATAGATGCACATCCTGTGAATTATAAATAAGGTACATAATAAGGGTAAAACTATAATGGACATTGTCAGTGGGATTCAGCACACCCAGTCAGTGTACAAGACTCCGTAACGATTAAACTAAATGACGATCTTGTGACTGATAATTCACAAGTTAAAAGATATTTTAATAATCACTTTCTAACAGACGCAAGAGAATGTCATTCCACAAAACTAAGCAACTGAAAGTAGCACCAACATCCTTCACTGAAATTAATGCAATTACAAAAACTCTAAGAAACAATCTAAGACGAAAGAACGTTTTAATTTATTTGCAAAACGACTCGACAGTCCTCCTATATGAAAATCACATCACAAGTACAAAATTTCACCACATCGATTAGAAACAGAATATTATTGTGTATTTCTTGCTGTTTACAGGCGCTTACTTTTACAGTCGCTGTTCACACACGTCAGGCTCAAAAAGTTATTTCTAGTTAATATGACCACACACGTTTTACTTTTTTAGAAACAATGTTTTTATCCTCGTACTCTCCTTATTGTTTAAACTTTTGCAGTTTCATCAGTTTCCATAACGATGATATAAGCCTGCTTGAGACGTTAACGTTAGTTTACGCTCACAAACATCATAGCCCTTATGTTTGTGTCACATGTGTGTTGTACAGGCTTTTAATCTCTCCGTATAACCTCATCGTCCTACACCTCCTTGCACTGTGGACGTGTGCTGATATATTCACAACTGTCAATGATTTCCAAAAAAGTGAATTGTCTGTTCGCAAATACATTTACCTTTGTTGTCCATTTCTCAGATTACGACTAATTCGAAGCTATATATAATACATCCCACAATCGAAACAAGTGCTACAATCAGTACTTGCTAACGTTATTTTTGTATTTCTTGCAAAACTTTTATAAATATGTGACGCTTCCACGATTCGAACATGTGACCTCTTTACCTGCAGTCAAATAGACTATACATTGCGCCACCTAACGCATTTTGATGGTGTGTTTCTGCTAAATATCTTCTACAGATGAAATCAGCACTACATTTTGCCAAGAATAATTTTATTGTACTGTGGGTCTTAGCAAAAGTTCTACAGTTCCTTAGTTTTGAGCGAGTTTAAAGATATTGCAGGGAGCAGGAAAAAGAATGTCCATCGTTGCACATATCACCACTCTAAATAGAGGGTGCATAAACACGTCAACTTTCGAAAGGCTTCCACTATCAGTCACTATCTAGTCGTAACTGCCTTTTCTATCACTAATTAACTAAGATGTTTGCAGAAAAGTACGTAAAAAGCTCGGAACTTCGGCTGATGCTCCTATAGCACACACATAGCTTTGTGTTACTCCCAGTCTGGAACGTCACCAGAGTATCAGCCAATAACAGAGCGTTTTCGATCACGTGACTAGATCTTGATATTCAATTACATTTAAGTTTTAATAACAAAAAATTACAGAAACTTTGAGAGAATATTGACCGTAAATGCTGTTTAAATGTTATAATCGATCAGAATAACAACAATCCGAACTACAGTTTTAATTCCTTCTGCCTTTCTTCTCTATGTTGTTTTTTGTTTCTGTGCTCCGTTTTCCATGTTGCTTTATTACTGACCTTGGGGCTTTTCTTCTCCCGGAGTTTTTCTTTGAGTGCTTAGAATGACTAATGGATGGTTTCACTGTGCTCTGTCTGTTTCTGAAACAAGGGTCCAATGACCATTGCAGTTTGGTCCCTTTAATCTTTAAACCAGCCAACCATGTTTTTAAAATAGCCGATTTTTTTAAGTCTGTCTTGTCACCTTTCTTATGAAGTGGTTTAACAATTGCATATTGAAACCTGTCTGGAAAATCCACATTGCATATATGCATTGCATTTATAACCAAGGACGTTGCTTATTAAGTTGGAACAACTTTTCAGAACTATGACTGAAATTCCACCAATGACACGGTCTACCGCTCTAACAATTGAACTAACGAATAATTGCTGTCTACTTGGATAAAGCGACAATTTTCACTGAGAGTTTAATTTCGTTGTATGGCGCTACCCTCCGGTGTAACGGTGCGAGAGCATATCTCGGAGGTAAATTAATATTAACTTCACAGTGCAACACAGTTTTAATTTAGTTAGTGAACATGGGCGTCGGATTGTGCCAGTTTGCCGGTACAGTGCAACCACATTTTACGCATCTTCTCATTCTCTGGAACAGTCAAACAACATTTCAGGCATTTTTATAGATGTAAATGCACAGTATGGTACAACACATCGTTTGTAACCCATTTTTCGAAACATAAATCCCAAAACAACACATCACTGTGAATTAGCGGTATGACAGTTAGATATTTTGGGATTAAGTGAAACGAAGTGGAAGGGAGAAGGTGAGAAGGATTTTAGAGGAGGAAGCCAACAGTACTGGAGTGAGAATAACAGGTTTGGAAGAAATGGTGTGACAGTGATGGTGAATAAGAATGTACAAAGCTGTAAGGAAAGTGTGAGATATATATAAGACAGGATCATAATCTTAAACCTGAGATTCCAGAAAGAAACACTAAAAGTTATCGAGATTTATGCACCTCAAGTGGGATGTAGCGAAGAAGAGAAGACAGACTTCCAAAGTGAGTTAGAGAACCATATAGAGAGTGCTAAAATAGTGATGAGAGATTTTAATGCACAGGTAGGCAAAGACAGAAAGGGATTTGAGCAAGTGTTGGGATTTTTTGGATATGGAGACAGAAATGAAGAAGGGGAAAGACTGCTGGATTGGTGACAGAGGAATGGAATGAAAATAGTAAACAGCTGGTTTATGAAGAGAGAAAGTAATATTATCACCAGATACAGATGGGATGGAAGAATCAAGAGTGTAATTGATTATATTCTAGTACATAGGTAATGGGGAGAGAAAGTAACAAATGTGAAGGTAATTCCAAGTGTGAGTGCAGATGGAGACCATAGGTTACTGGTGGGACAATGGAAAATGAATCACTGTGTGAAAAACAGAAAACAGAAGTAACTGATGACGATAAGGGATTGGAAACTCAAGGAGAGTGAAACTGCTGAGAAGTACAGAGAATTAATCATACAAAAATTTCCAAAAGAAGTTTTCTGCGATGTAGAAAAAGAATGAAGTTTATTCAAAGACACTTTAATCGAAGCAGCACAAAAAGTATGTGCAGAACATCTGTAAAGGAAAAAGTAAGACAGACAAGTCCGTGGGATGATACCACAATCCAAGCACTTAGAAGAAAAAAAATTAAGTATGGAGAAAGTGGTGGAAAACTAAGAAAGACGAGGATCATACAAGATATATGGAGGAAAAGAACTGCAAAGAAATAGTGGAAACAGCAAAGAAAAAGTCATAGGAAGAGTTTACAAAAACCTTGAAGATGTGAAGTTCAATAAGAAAAGGAAGGCTTCTGAAGTACCAGTAAAGCTGACAACAGGATGGTACTGTGACCGAAGATACAGGAAATATAAAAGATCTCTGGAGAGAACATTTTAAGAAACTGTTAAACGCTGAGAAGCAGGTACACGAAGAAATAACAAATAATGGAGAAAGTAAGAGAAGTTTGGAAATAGAATTGCCGACCGGAGTGGCCGAGCGGTTAAAGGCGCTACAGTCTGGAACCGCACGACCGCACAGTCGCAGTTTCGAATCCTGCCTCGGGCATGGATGTGTGTGATGTCCTTAGGTTAGTTAGGTTTAAGTAGTTCTAAGTTCTAGGGGACTTATGACCACAGCAGTTGAGTCCCATAGTGCTCAGAGCCATTTGAACCATTTGAAGTAGAATTAGGACAAATTACATGGGAAGAAATGGAAATAGCTGTGAAGAAGATGAATGAGGGGAAAGTTGTAGTGTTGGCAGAAGAGCCAACACTGTGTTTCTAGAGGAGGCCGAAATGCACGCGTTTAATTACACGCTGACTGGCGTGAGGTCTGGAACAGGTCAGAGAAATAAGACTAGCAAAACAGGAGGTAACTGGTAGAATACTTAACTTTAATCCACAATTGTAGAACATCTCTTGTTACGGTACATGCTTCATAATATTAATTATCAATTGAATATGGCTCCTTGCTAGGTCGTAGCAAATGTAGCTGAAGGCTATGCTAACTATCGTCTCGGCAAATGAGAGCGTATTTGTCAGTGAACCATTGCTATGAACGTCGGCTGTACAACTGGGGCGAGTGCTAGTAAGTCTCTCTAGACCTGCCGTGTGATGGCGCTCGGTCTGCTATCACTGACAGTGACGACACGCGGGTCCGACGTATACTAATGGACCGCGGCCGATTTAAAGGCTACCACCTAGCAAGTGTGGTGTCTGGCGGTGACACCACAAAAGCCTCAAGACCTGATGAAGTATCAGTGGACATTTAAAGAGCAGCAGGTCCAGTGGGAATGCAGTGGTTGTATAGAGTACTATCAAGTGTGTGGAGAAATAATACAATACCTGACAATGGGAGAAGCCATTGTTCCCATCTTCAAAAAAGACAATAAAAGACTTTGTAAAAACTAGAGAGGAATAATCCTTATGAGTCATACAGCCAAGATTTTTGCCAGAGTTTTACTAAATCGAATAAGTGAGAAGATAGAAAAAGATCTGAGTGAACAGCATGGTTTTAGGAAATGAAGAAGCACGATCGACCTGATGTTTTCTATCTGTCAACTGACGGAAAAAAGGGTCATAATGGTTTTTATAGACATAGAAAAGGCATATGAGTCAGTTGACAGGGAAATACTCTGGGAAGAAATGAAGAAGATAGGTGTAGAAGATGGATACATTAATGTAATAAAGACAATGTACGGAGGACACAATTGTAGAATTAGAACACCATTGGGGAACTCTGAATACTTCGAAATAAGACAAGGACTTAAACAAGGAAATATTGTGATGGAAATGTTGTGATGGAAGGAATGAATAGGACAGTTGAAGATATAGTTACAGAAAAAGACAAAAAGATGAGTTTTGCAGATGATATGGTGATATGGGGCGATAAAGAGGTACAGTTACAACTTGATGCATGGAAGGAGATAATGAAAAGGAATGGATTAAAAATAAATAAAGATAAAAGTGAAGTAATGATATTCAGAAGAGACAAAGGGACCAACCAGAATATTACTCGGAATGGAGAACCGCTCAGAGTGTTAGACAGTTTCACTTATTTAGGGAGTAAAATATCTAGTGATGGAAGAATAACAAAAGAAATTAATAGGAGGTTAGAGAAGGGAGGCAATTACTACCAAACAATAAAACACCTGATTTGGAATAAGGAAGTTACAGAAAAAGCAAATCTCCTTATGTATAAGAGTTATTAATTTCCTATTGTCCTCTATGAAGGAGAAACATAGACAATGACAGAAAGGGACTGGAGCAGACTGCAAACAGGCGAAATGAAATTTATCAGAGCAGTTAAGGGAAAAACAAGAATTGACAGAGTAAGGAATGAAGATATTAGAAAGGACCTTAAACAAGAAAATATGAGAGAAGAAATCGAAAAAAAAGGTTGAGAAGGTACAGGAATGTTAAGAGGATGCTTGGGCAGAGGCTTTCCAAAATTATGGAAGAACTAAAGATGGATGCAAAAAGACCTAGAGGGCGCCCAGGAACATGGTGGAAAATTGGAGTGAGAATATCTGTGGAAAGGAGAGGTGTGACCTGGCAGCAAGCGGAGGAGGAAAAGTGGTAAGAGGACTGAGCCAAATAGAGAATATTCATCAGGAACCAGACCTGGCACTAGCTGAAGGGGGATCTAGATACGTACATACAGTAGGAACATCGAGCCAGCCTGTGACATCGCAGGCGTCACATGACTCAAATTGAGCGTCTTAGTGGGCTTTCAAATTATTTGAGTTTCATTTCCGTTTTTATAAAAGAGAACTGAAATTCAGGTGGGAAAAAAGCATGTTAGGAGCATAAAATGATATAATAAATCATTTAAGACAATCTCCAGAAAACAGTCAAATACCCTATTATTGTCCACTTTGCTTACTGATATCTTTTTCCTATATATTGGAAAAGCAATGTGCTCAAGAACAGTCACACACTTAATTGGAAACAATTTACTCACCATATAATAGTGCAGATTCCAGAAGGGTTGCTCAACTGAGAATGCTATTTATACATTCATTCATCAAATAGTACAAATAATAATACATCGCCACTTAGTATAATTTTGTGATATTCCCAAGGCATTTGATTGTATAGAACATGTTACTCTCTTAGAAAAACTCAAGTTTTATGGAACTGATGGCTTCATGCAGAGTTGGTTTGAATCATACTTATTAAACTGAATGCAAAAGGTTGTGCTGAATGTCAGAAAGATAGAAAATTTTAGTGACTGGAGAGAAAAAGGTCACAAAGGGAGTCCCACAGGGTTCAATTTTGGGTCCAATCCTATTCCTTAGACATGTGAATGACCTTCAGCTTAACAGTCAAAACTAAAACAGGTACATTTCATAGACAACATTCGTGTTTCAATAAATCCCATTGGAGAGAAAGCAACAGAGAAAGTGGTAAATGATATTTTCCAATGAATTAAATGGTTCTCTGAAAACTGACTCTCCTTAAATTTTGAAAGCGCAGACCACAATCAGCTCTATACAACAAGTAGAATCATATCAACAATTGATGTAGCATGTGATCAGGAAACAGTAAATAGGGCAGAATGCTCAAAATTTCTGGGTGTACATATTGAAGACAATTTGAACTAGAGGAAGCATATTACTGGGCTTCTCAAAGAGATAAGTTCAGCTACTTTTGCTCTTTGTCTAAGTGGTAAGTTTGGAAACAAACAAATCAACCTCCTGGCGTATTTCTTATATTTAGATTTGTATGTAAAATGGTGCAACATTCACACATGTGTAAATAAAATGACAAAGGGTCGCTGTAATACCACTCAGCTCGGCAACACACTTATCTTTGCTGAGCACTTTCACAATGAAACTGCACAGAGACAACCCAGGCGCCTGTAGGCAGGCTATGCTGATGCTCTAGCCCCTGCTAGTAAGCATTCAGAATCGCAAGGGTATCAGGAGGTTGCCTGCCTGCAGGCGCCTGTCTTCCACAGGTACGATCTTAAAGTATTCAACAAAGGTGGGCGCACTGCACTCCAAAGGAAAGTGATCACGTTCTGTGGGGTGCCTGGCCCACGATGTCTTTAGAGAATGGTTGAATGATCTGGGGGGGGGATGGGGTGTGAGCACTGTGAAAGATTGTCACGAACATCGAGCCTTTGCTCATTGCACTGCGTGCTGTCGTTTTCGACAGCGAAATGTGTGATCAACGGCCCAAGAAAAGGGACGGTTTCATTGAATGCCATTTTTGCCACCCCTAGAGGCCTTTTCGTGTCATTTCTGATCGATGGTGCGTCTAAAATTTTTCCTAGCCCAACCATAAGAGAACCACGTGCTTTCAATCCCGGGCGGCGCGGTTCTTACCTCCATCGTGCAGGCGTCAAAATAATAGGTGAAATGTGGGTAAGATAGGGTATGACGACCTTCTCATCATGTGGCACGTCCACGGTGGTGTTTAGCAGAATTGTGGTGAAATCTGGTGCCAATCTGACATCACTAACCGACCTTATACCCCACATGAACTTCTGAGCTCTGGCCTTTTCTTCGGATGTTTGCTGTTTGAAGCATTGCCGAGCACGGGGATGACGTTAATAGGCACCAAGCTTTTGCACTAGTACAGAGGAAGATTTTATGCACCTCTGAGCCAAATTTAAACCTGATACCTAGTAATGGGAGACAATTATGGGGTTTTTAAAACATGCCCCTTTACTTGTGTTGCACAGTGTTTCTTCGATGCTTATACATGAAAAGAAAAACATGTTACATTTTTGTTGAATGTGAGTGATCACATTCAACAGAAGGGTGAGACAACGAAACAGAATGAATCGATGATGGGAAGAAGTTGACTGTCAGAAGATGGAAAGCAGAAAAAAGGAAAAAGGATGGGGAAAAAAGAGGGGAAAGCTGCGTCAACGACGAAAGATAAAGTTTTAATCTCCTGTTGAATGCAGAGTGGGTTTGGATTATAGCCTACTGGGTAATTTGTTTCACAATCGTATGGCTGACATGTATGTGGAGAAAGATTTAGTGTTCTGAAAAGATGCACCCAGGGTGAAGAACGTAAGTGATGATAGGTATTAGATATGTTAGCAAAGATATTTGGACACGTGTGACCACGGAAGCGATGAAGTAAACAGAGCGGGTCAAGATCTAACGGCAATCCGGTCGCATACTGAGTACAGGAAGCACTGTTTGAATGTTGTACACGTATCTTACGCAAACATTCTTCGCCAGCTTTATTCGTCTGGAGTTTTCATTATAAGTGCTGTGTTGAACTGCATCACTGTAGTAAATATTTGGCACACTTAAGTCTGGGCTACGTTTTGCTTAATTTTAGGTTGAATTTTTCCCCCTAAGTTATTGGATTGTATATAGGCAGGAAAGAGAGTTCCTGCAAGCTGCAACACTTTCTCCTCACCAATTCAGATACTCATCCAAGATTATGTCCAGCACTATTGCCGTTTTTTTGTAACGCTAATTGGATACCTTTGAGAAATACTGAAGGGATTGTTTGATGAATATGTTCGCTGGTTAACTATCCGTGACATGTGTGGATGACAGACTTTTTAGGGTTTAGTTTTTGATCTAGGTTTTGTGCCCTTCGTGATACGCATCAAAGATCTTCATTAACACATGGTACAGCAGCAATGTTCTTAGGGTTGACACTTACCTACAACTGGATATCATCAACACATATGTAGTTACAAGAGCGAAACACAGATGAAAAATTAGTATAAACGACGAGAAAAGCAATGTATGAAGGACGGTACTCTCAGGGGCAACAGAGATCACAATTCTCCATGATGACTTCGCCAATCCACAAATGACTCGCTCACATCTTACACCAACATCACGAAAAGTATGATGCACGTAACTGGAAACACACAACTGATTGCAGACTAGAGCGGACCACGAGTACTGTGATACAGAAAGGCACCAAAACACTCCATTAACCAAGCGTCAGCTCCACGATTGTGCTCATATCCACGCCCAAATGTCAGTTTGTAAACCATATTCCCTTTCCGGCAGATAAAAGTGTAGTGCAGCAATAGTTTTGGTGTGCACTTCAAAAGCGATGGCACAATGTGGTTAGTAACATTACACACGCCGAGATACAATCAACTTTCTACCGCACTGAACTGAAGTCATCTAAGTAGGTATGCCATCGAGCATCACGATCTTTTGCTGTATCAGGCCCTGGTGTCTACTGAACATCATCATTGTTTGAAGGCTCGTTGACCGTATAAATTCTATACTGACTTCCACGTAAAAAATGGTAATAAACATTAATTAGGGCTTCGTAGAAATACTCTGCAATTTTGAGTTGTGGAGAATACAGTGTTTGAATGACGTGGTGCGGTAAGCAATCGATCGTTCTGCCTTCGAACAATGTGTGCGAAATTTCCTGTTACAACTGCCTGAAACATATGATATCATTAAATAAAATTAATATGGTAATGAATAATGATAAAGGTTTCTACAATAACTGCAGACACCAGTAATTGTGAATAAAATCATTATTATTCGACAAATCGGATATGACACGGAGCTAACAACACGTACCTCCTAATACATCGAATTCTGAAGCGTAAGTGATAGTCAGAGAGGGTCTCAGCTTCCAAAGAGTCGTATGTTTCCCAAAAGAGAGAGAGGGAGGGAGAATGTAATATACGTACTGCTTATTACGCCTGTCTGTCGCAACTAACATCTGTTCTTCCATGTTTATCTTACATGTGCGTTTTCTTATATAACAATTTCTTGCAGGTTGCTGGTTTCTTCGTAAAAACAATAAAAATTAAAACATCTTTATACGATACGTTTAAAGCTGTTCATATCTCAGACAATATCCATTTTCAGACGCTTGTTTTCTGGACTTGTTTTCAGTGAGTACCACCATAACTCTAAATATTCGACACTTTTTTTCTCGTCCTGTGCAGGACGTATTAAAAATATGCCAGATACTTTGGGGATTTATTCTCAGCATCAAAACACACACAGAAAAAAAATCATATGAACATGGGTCATAAACTCTTCTAACTTATAGTCGGCCTTCGCATTTGTTTTGTTTCGCCTGATTGTCGTTTTGTTTTAGAATAACTTCCATCACAACATACCACAACGATACATTCAGTGTCTGAAATGGCTGATATGCACTACATGTACGGACTAACAGGTGGGAATGCAAAAGCTCCAAATTTATGCTGAACGTTACCCTGGGAGGAAGTTAAGATGTGCGATAACGTTTGTACTACTTCACCCAACACTCGCAAGAGGCAGGCTCATTTGAGAAGCGAGTTGCAGATAGTGGGAAACCATGCGATGTCGGCACACCTCAAGTTGAGGAACGGGTGCTTCGTACTGTGGATGAAACTCTAACAAGAACTGCAAGAAGGGAAGGTGTTAATCACATAACGACCTGGAACATTCTGCTTAAAAGTGTTCTGTAACCTGAGGCGCTGCAGTCATGGACTGTGCGGCTGTTTCCGTCGGAGGTTCGAGTCCTCCCTCGGGCATGGGTGTGTGTGTTTGTCCTTAGGATGATTTAGGTAAAGCAGTGTGTAAGCTTAGGGACTGATGACCTTAGCAATTAAGTCCCATAAGATTTCACACACATTTGAACATTTTTTTTTGTTCTGTAACCGCAATACCTTCAATGGATGCGAGGATTAAATGAGGCAGACTTTCAGCCAAGAAGAATTTTATGTCACTCCAAGTTAGGGCAGCAGTTGTTAGTATGTACCCTATTAACTGATGAGGGTCTTCAGTTACCGTAACAAACACTTCTGGGCATATGAAAACGCTCATGAAGTGCGACAAGACAGATATGAATAGCAGTTCAGTCTCAACGTGTGGGGTGGAATCGTTCATGATCATATCAGTGGTCCCTACGTCTTTCCTAACATCTTACAAAACAAGGGCATCTGCAGTTTCTAAGACACGTTGCTTCATTTACTTAACGATGTACGTCTGGACGTCATCTAACGAATGTGGTCTATGCCTGAATGTGCTCCACTTCACTTTCCAAGAGGGAGTTCGGCAATATCTCGATATCAGTTTCCGAAAAGGTGGATTAGTCGAGGGGGATGCATTGCACAGCCTGCTCGATTATCAGATTTGGATCCAGTGCACTTTTTGCTTTCGGGACGTCTAAAATTCTTTGTGTATTCAGCTCTCCGTAACCAGTGTCGATGTCCCGAGGCGGCGTATCCAAAATGGTTTTGACCAAATATGGGACACAATAAGAGTTTTCCACAACGTATAGCGAAGTATGGAACGCAGGCTCAGAGGATGCATCGCGAAGCAGGAGGTGATCGAATAATTTCTGTAAATGTAAATGTTTTAAGTAAATGTGTTATTTTTGCCATAAGTAACATACGAGATGAAGTACTCAGCGCTTCATTTCTAAATTTTAGGTGCCGGAACGCATCTCTTCATCCACATTTTCGGGTTTTGAAAGCTTGTGATAAAACTTATATGAGAAATCGTTTTTTACAAAATACTGTTCTGGAATCCAGGTTTTTAAAACCACCAGATTTAATATAAACAACAGGTGCTGGCGTCTGTTTCAGCAGGAGTGCCACTTGGATCCGCAGTTCTGCTCTCTACATATCGGCACGGGTCAGTAGTTTTCCTGACTATGACATCATGTTTTAAACTGCTGCCAGACGAAAAGTTCAGACACTTGTACTTTAGTTGCTCGGTCAATGCGTGTCCAGTATTAACTAAAAAGCATTTAGCGATGAATGACGATGAAGCTATTTCTGGCCCATCGGGGTCATGTACAGTTCCGACTTCCTGAAGGGTTAGTAAAAACAAAACACGCCATGGCATGAGACACGGAGTTAGATGTTTAGTTCAAATGGTTCAAGTGGCTCTGAGCACTATGGGACTTAACATCTGTGGTCATCAGTCCCCTGGAACTTAGAACTACTTAAATCTAACTAACCTAAGGACAGCACACACATCCATGCCCGAGGCAGGATTCGAACCTGCGACCGTGGCAGCCGCGTGGTTGCGGAGTGAAGAGCCCAGAACCGCTCGACCACAGAGCCTCCCCCCCCCCCCCCCCCGTGCAGTTGGACTTCTTCTCAAAAGTAGTAAGACCCCTTTACACAGCGAAAGAAAAATTATGTTCCACTACAATTTCAAAAGAACGACCTCAAATATTTACGGAATATTGCCTTTCCAATATCGATACAACGATATATCGGG
Source organism: Schistocerca serialis cubense (assembly GCF_023864345.2). Classification (NCBI taxonomy): domain Eukaryota; kingdom Metazoa; phylum Arthropoda; class Insecta; order Orthoptera; family Acrididae; genus Schistocerca; species Schistocerca serialis. The sequence continues at coordinate 126,956,531 of NC_064638.1, read as the reverse complement.
GTAAAAGATGTCGGATATATATATATATATATATATATATATTACTGGAAAAATATCGCTATATCGATATTTTAACAACAGGCCTACTAGGCACACAGTTTTAATCTGCCGGGAAGTTTGAAACCAGGGCACATTCCGCTGCAGAGTGAAAATTCGTTCTGGAAACAAATCATTTCACATCTTTCTAACGTAGGATTTTCGGACACGTGTCCATGTGAACTTCAACTAATGTTTTGATATCAATAATAAATCTCTAAAGTTTCTGACACGTGTTTCTATACACCCAGTTTATCTAGTCGACTGGACTATAAACTGAAACCTACTAATCACGAATGTAAGTACAGCACGTTAAGCACCATGTCATGTAGCTGGTTCACAAGGGGACCGTACGAACTTCCACTTGCCGATTATATTCATACTTATAGTGTGTGTAGGGCATCATTAGGACTTCAACATATGCACACAAAAAGACGCGTCTTTCAACCGTTTTCGAGAAAATCTTGGTGGAAAATTTTAGTCGTACTCGACTACGTCGCGTGGTGGTTAGTATTCAAAGTGCCCGCAGCCGAGCGAGTGAGCCAGATGCTGGCGTTCATCAGACGCACGACTCCTGACAGCATCATCCCACAAATGATTATCTTCCCGGACATGGACTATTCTACGCGTGCAAAGACCTACCCGGTGACTTGGGTTAGTGGGCACGCAGTCCACCATCTGTTTGGTGGTGGTGACCGACAATATTTCTCGAAAGTTTGCGGAGCGCTTTCTCAAAGCCCCTTGGAGTTGGACCATACGTGCTGCTGACGCATATCCCCCTTCTTCCATTTCACAGATCCGATCCCTTCAACCGTTATTCATACACTCTTCCGAGAAGACGTGCATCGATGATCTACTGATGTGTCGTACCACACTGGGTTGTGTTTCCCGCTAATGTCGGGCGATCGCCAGACTTTGCGAGGGCGTGCTGGTGCCACGGAGACGGATTCAGTCATGATAAAAAAATAAATGAATAATGTAAATCAATATCATTAAAAAGATAAAAAGGCATCTTCCTTGTACCCTCCTTTTTTGTAGAAGCTATTGGGGTCTTTCATGCCAGGAGCCAACGCCTGAAGTGGTGGAGCTTTTCTTTTGGGCTTGTTCTTAAAAATTTTGGGTAAAAGTTTCTTGAAGGACATTATCTTTATGCCAGTGACTGTTATAAGTTTTTATTACACTATTGTAATTTCGGCCATAGGCCATTATCAAGTGCTGCTGAAAATGGTGTAATAAAAACTTGTAACAGTCACAGGTGTAAAGATGATGTCCTTCAAAAAAACTTTTATGACTGTAATCCCGGCTACAACAAGTTTATTTGGGTAAAAGTGACGGTGGCATTAGCTTCCTTTTTTATAGTTTTAAATACTTTCAGGAATGTGAGGATAAAAAAACTAAAAAAAGTATGTGCTTGGTTTCGTAAGTGCGAGGTTCTGGATCGAAACTTAGTGCGGGTACTTCTCTATTTTTCTTCATTGCCAAGTAATTATAAGAACGGATACACGCGCTGCACCACGAAAATTTGTGATGAGCGAGAATCATTTACGACTGTAAACCAAATTTGTTTTACAATAAACTCATAGGAATAACCATCCACACGCAAAAATTAGGCATTCACTACATGTGTTGTAAGCCGCAGTAATCATTGTTTTCCATGTTTCGACTAAGAATATCATCCTGACTCGCGCAGTGCTCTGTATGTTACACATTACACTCGTCACAAAATAAAATGCTACAAATGGCTCTAAGCACTATGGGACTTAACATCTGAAGTCATCAGTCCCCTAGACTTAGAACTACTTAAACCTAACTAACCTAAGGACATCACACACATCCATGCCCGAGGTAGGATTCGAATCTGCGACCGTGGCAGCCGCGTGGTTGCGGAGTGAAGCGCCCAGAACCGCTCGACCACAGAGGCCGGCCACTCGTCATAAATGTAGATACAATAACGCAAATAAAATAACTGTACTGATTTGATTGAAAGTTCTCGTGTATCGTCTATTTATTTCCCGACTCCTTACCAAAAATTATTTTTCTCATTTTAGAGGATAAAGACTATGAAAATAACAAATCTGTTGTTTATGAAAATGGAAAAGTACGGAAGTACCGGCAGCGAGATTCGATCTAGAGACCTCGCCCTTATGAAACTACGTGCTTACTTGTTTTTTTTTTCTTTTTTACAAATTGATTATATTGCAGTGAAAACATAGTGTGTAGTGGGGCGATCACTCTGTTGTAGAAATAATTCAGAGGCCAAGATCGCTTAAATACTGTTTCCTGGATAACCGGTTTCAACACACTAAAGGTGCCATCATCGGATCTGAATGTAGATGAACATTTATAAACCATTTGGATATAACGATACGTGATTTTATATCAGCTGGTCTGCCACATGTATCATTATATCTAAATGGTTTATAAATGTTGATCTACATTCAGATCCGATGATGGCACCTTTAGTGTGTTGAAAGCGGTTATCCAGTGAGCAGTATTTAAGTGATCTTGGCTTTTGAATTATTTTTAAAATTGATTATAATTTCTCATTGCTATGATACAAGTAAAGCATCTGTCTTTTTCAGAGTATTTTTTAATCTTTTAGTTCTACTTATTTACCGTTTTTTAGTAGGGCCACAGCTACAGGCTAGAGAAGACAAGGTGGGCAGGGGTCGAATCTCCAAGCCACGATGTCTCCCCCTTCCCATCACTGAGCTGCACCCTCATGCAGTTCTTTTTTCCACATATATAATTGGAAAAACAGATTAAAACTAGTCCACTCATCCACAACCTGAAGGCCCTGCAAGGCGATAAAGGACGACAGACAGATCGAGTTCAAGGGACTGGCGTCTCATGTTTCTTTCCGAATCGGGCGGCCGCCTGTCATCCCGGGAATAGTCGCTTGGCTGAATATCAGCGACCTTACATAGTACGAGGTGCATTCAAGTTCTAAGGCCTCCGATTTTTTTCTCCGGACCGGAAAGAGATAGAAACATGCGCATTGTTTTAAAATTTTTCAATCCAGAAACAAAGCGCCAGTCAGCTCAGTGGAAGCACACAGATTCACCGCCACCGAAAAAATTTCCGGTAACCGCCAGTGCTGAAAAAATGATGGTGTCCATGTTCTGGGACAGCGAGGGCGTAATCCTTATCCATTGCGTTCCAAAGGGCACTACGGTAACAGGGGCATCCTACGAAAATGTTTTGAAGAACAAATTCCTTCCTGCACTGCAACAAAAACGTCCGGGAAGGGCTGCGCGTGTGCTGTTTCACCAAGACAACGCACCCGCAAATCGAGCTAACGTTACGCAACAGTTTCTTCGTGATAACAACTTTGAAGTGATTCCTCATGCTCCCTACTCACCTGACCTGGTTCCTAGTGACTTTTGGCTTTTTCCAACAATGAAAGACACTCTCCGTGGCCGCACATTCACCAGCCGTGCTGCTATTGTCTCAGCAATTTTCCAGTGGTCAAAACAGACTCCTAAAAAAGCCTTCGCCGCTGCCATGGAATCATGGCGTCAGCGCTGTGAAAAATGTGTACGTCTGCAGGGCGATTACGTGGAGAAGAAACGCCAGTTTCATCGATTTCGGGTGAGTGGTTAATTAGAAAAAAAATCGGAGGCCTTAGAACTTCAATGCACCTCGTATACAAGCTCGCCTAAAATTTTCAAAACTCTATATTTCTCGAAAAGGGTTAGGGCTGAATCATCCTGTGTACATACACTGAGGAGGAGGAGGAGGAGGATAAGGAGAGGGTTTTAAGGGCGCACAACGGCAAGGTCTTCAGCGCCCGCTCAGTTCAAATGGTTCAAATGGCTCTGAGCACTATGGGACTTATTTTCTGAGGTCATCAGTCCCCTAGAACTTAGAACTACTTAACCTAACTAACCTAAGGACATCACACACATCCATGCCCGAGGCAGGATTCGAACCTGCGACCGTAGCGGTCACGCGGTTCGAAACTGTAGCGCCTAGAACCGCACGGCCACCCCGGCCGGCTGCCCACTCAGTAACAGATTTGAGATGGGTGTCAAGAAAAGACTCAGAACAATAAGATAAAACAGAACGTGAGACACAGGAAACTAGCTTGGAGAAATATGTGCCTACCCACACCGAAGCGTGGGACGAAGCATGCCGCCAGCAGTAAAACATGGACAACCCAGGAAGAAAGTGGTAGAGGGAACTAAAACAATATAGCAGATGGAAGTGGCTGGCTGACCGCAAGGAAAAAGGGAGGAGCCAGTCACTTTGCAATATACTAAAACCCCCAGTCTAAAAGCTTAGGCCAGAGTACAGACACATCACAAAACTTTAAAACCCTAGAGACACACGTCTCATCATTAGCAAAACCACAGGGCAGATCCCCACCAACCTGTGCTTCTGCCCTTGCATCACGATATAAAATGCAGTCTGTTAAAATGTGCCGGACAGAGATGTACATACACTGAAGGAAGCCCCGGTCAAGCCCTACACATCCTGTCAAAAGGAATCAGATCGGTGGCGGGAAGTCCGTACGGTCCCCTTGTCAGCTCTACACGGCGAAGTAAACTCACGCGGCGCTGGTGCAACGGCAGCGGGTTGGTCGACGCCAGCGCCACACTCTGCGCCTCGCCTCGCCGGCTGACTCAGCGACACGCGTGGGGCGTGGCCGCGCCGCTTTGCTGCCGTGCTGGGTGTGTTGTGTTTCACAACGCGCCGGCCTGCCGGCTCGCTTTTCGAAACATATTGGTGCGCCGAGGCCGGCCGCCCCGTGGAACCGGCCCGGCGACCTCATTACGGGCCCCCCTAAACAAGGAGCACGCCAGTGTGGCAATTTTCATAGACCGACGCTGCCCCGAGGGCCGCGGTGCCCGGCAGTTGTTTCACGGCATACCGCGGCTCGCCGCAGTTATCCCTAACCAATACTCGCATATTTCCCCTTTCACTTCTCCACAGACGCAGATTGAACGGATCTTCTAGGAATACCGGAACGACAGAATGAAGAAGTTCCGAAAAATGGTTTAAATGGCTCTGAGCACTATGGGACTTAACTTCTGAGGTCATCAGTTCCTTAGAACTTAGAACTAATTAAACCTAACTAACCTAAGGACATCACACACATCCATGGCCGAGGCAGGATTCGAACCTGCGACCGTAGCGGTCGCGCGGTTCCAGACTGAAGCGCCTGGAACTGCTCGGCCACTCCGGCCGGCGAAGAAGTTCCATTTCTGGTGGAAAACAAGGAAAATAGAAGTACTGCATCTCCACATCTACAACCAACCTCACAGCGTGTGGCACAGCATACGAGGTGTGCCTATAAAATAGCGGGACTGTTGTTTAAAACATTTTATTTCAGTAACCTACACATTTAGTACTCTCAATGTACTCCCCTCCTCTATCCCTACAACTCTCCATGCGAATTTTCCACTGATAGAAACAGTGCTGGAAGTTCTAACAACCGTACCACAACAAAGATCAAAAATTCATTATGATTGTAGTGTTGCTCACGCTGCTACATATTGCATTTTCAGGTAACAACAAAGTTATATTATGTGGCAGGTGTCATTAGAGAACAGTTAATAAAGTTATTTCTTGAAATAATGGATAAACTAGGCACTCATCTTTTCGTGTTTCCCACGCTGGTCTCGTTGTGAACTCGTGGCTCAATCGTCGAAAATCTAGGTAGTGATGATTCCAAGCTCGGATGCAAAGAGGCCTAGGTGCTATTCTGCGATATTCAAAAGTTTTATAGATGTGTTTCATGAAGATTAAACTTTTGCAAGCTAGGACAATGGTGATGTAAAAAGGTAATCAGCACTCCGAATTTAAGTTACACTTCTTTTTTGTTACTTTTGTTGCAATATCACGTAACTCGTTCCAAAACATCACTTCACAATATAAAACATACTTGAAAATTTCTTCCTCACTGTTAAAGTTCACATTTCATAAACTGACGACAATTTGCGTATTTTTAACATGACGACCAAAGCTTGACTCTCTAATAACGGCTTACGCGCCCAAAAATCAGAGTTACAAGTACGTCAAAGATCATAGTGACAAAAGAAAGAATACGCATAAAAATGGTTCAAATGGCTCTGAGCACTATGGGACTCAACTGCTGTGGTCATCAGTCCCCTAGAACTTAGAACTACTTAAACCTAACTAACCTAAGGACATCACACACAGCCATGCCCGAGGCAGGATTCGAACCTGCGACCGTAGCAGCAGCGCGGCTCCGTACTGGAGCGCCTAGAACCGCACGGCCACCGCGGCCGGCAATACACATAAGAGTAATATCATCGCAATATAAACATATCGATGTATCGAAGTACCTCTTCATTAATGATATCAAATCTGAATGTTGTCACAGAAATATGTTAATTATTTTACAGAAACACAGTAGAATATTGCTGGTATCGAGAGGTTGAGGTGAGGTGCCGTAATGGTTACGTAATTCAAGTACCATTACATAGTCCAGAATGAGATTTTCACTCTTCAGCTGAGTGTGCGCTGATATGAGACTTCCTGGCAGATTAAAACTGTTGCCGGACCGAGACTCGATCTCGGAACCTTTGCCTTTCGCGGGCAAGTGCTCTAGCATCTGAGCTACCCAAGCACGACTCACGCCCCGTCCTCACAGCTTTACTTCTGCCAGTACCTCGTCTCCTACTTTTCAAACTTCACAGAAGCTCTCCTGCGAACCTTGCAGAATTAGCACTCCTCAAAAAACGGATATAGCGGAGAGCTTCTGTAGAGCTTGGAAAGTAGGAGAGGAGGTACTAGCAGAAGTAGAGCTGTGAGGACGGGTCGTGAGTCGTGCTTGGGTAGCTCAGATGATAGAGCACTTGCCAGAGAAAGGCAAAGGTCCCGAGTTCGAGTCTCGGTCCGCCACACGGTTTTAATCTGCCAGGAAGTTTCATATCAGCGCACACTCCGCTGCAGAGTGAAAATCTCATTCTGGAAACATCCCCCAGCCTGTGACTAAGCCATGTCTCCGCTATATCCGTTCTTTCAGGAGTGCAAGTTCTGCTGGGTTCGCAAGAGAGCTTCTGTAAAGTTTGGAAAGTAGGAGACGAGGTACTGGCAGAAGTAAAGTTGTGAGGACGGGGCGTGACTCGTGCTTGGGTAGCTCAGATGGTAGAGCACTTGCCCGCGAAAGGCAAAGGTCCCGAGTTCGAGTCTCGGTCCGGTACACAGTTTTAATTTGCCAGGAAGTTTCAGTGCCGGAAGTCTTCCTTTGTCAGTTCCTTGATGATGCGTGCCGACTTTCCTTCCACTGCTCCAACGGACTGAAACACACTGAAGAGCCAAAGAAAATGGTACACCTACCTAATATTGTGTAAAGCCCCCGCGAGCACGCAGAAGTGCCGCAACACGGCGTGGCACAGACTCCACTAATGTCTGAAGTAGTGCTGAAGGAAATTGACACCATGAATCCTGCAGGGCTGTCCATAAATCCGTAAGGGTACGAGGGGGTGGAGATCTCTTCTGAACAGCACGCTGCAAGGCGTCCCAGATATGCTCAATAATGTTCGTGTCTGGGGAGTTTGGTGGCCAGCGAAAGTGTTTAAACTCAGGAGAGTGTTCCTGGAGACACTCTGTAGCAATGCTGGATTTGCCCAAGTCCGTCGGAATGCACACATGGATGAATGCAGGTGATCAGACAGAATGCTTACGTAGGCGTCACCTGTCATAGTCGTAATCTATATGTGTCAGGGGTCCCATATCACTCTCACGGCAAACACCAATACAGAGCCTCCACCAGCTTCAACAGTCACCTGCTGACATGCAGACTCCATGGATTCATGACATTCTCTTCATACCCATACACTTCCATCCGATCGATACAGTTCGAAACGAGACTTGTCCGATCAGGCAACATGTTTCCAGTCATCAACAGTCCAACGTCGGTGTTGACGGGCCCAGGCGAGGCGTAAAGCTTTGTGTCGTACAGTCATCAAGAGTACACGAGTGGGTTCCGAAACTCCATATCGGTGATATTTCGTTCAGTGGTTCGCACACTGACACTTGTTGCTGGGCCACCAATGAAATCTGCAGCAATTTTCGGAAGGATTTCACTTCCGTCACGCTGAACGATTGATTCTCTTCAGTCGTCGTTGGTCCCGTTCTTGCAGGATCTTTTACCGGCCGCAGCGATGTCGGAGATTTGATGTTTTTCCGGATACCTGTTACTCACGGTAAAAAATGGTTCAAATGGCTCTGAGCACTATGGGACTCAACTTCTGAGGTCATTAGTCCCCTAGAACTTAGAACTAGTTAAACCTAACTAACCTAAGGACTTCACACACACATCCATGCCCGAGACAGGATTCGAACCTGCGATCGTAGCGGTCTCGCGGTTCCAGACTGCAGCGCCTAGAACCGCACGGCCACTTCGGCCGGCACTCACGGTAAACTCGTGAAATGTTATTACGGGAAAATCCCCACTTCATCGCTACCTCGGAGATACTGTGTCCCATCGCTCGTGCGCCTGCTGTAACACCACGTTCAAACTCATTTAAATCCTGATAACCTGCCATTGTAGCAGCAGTAACCGATCTAAGAACTGCGGCAGACAATTGGCTTATATAGGCGTTGCCGACCGCAGCGCCGTATTCTGCCTGTATACATTGTATTTGAATACGCATGCCTATACCAGTTTCTTTGGCGCTTCAATGTAAAAGTCACGTGATGCTATGTCAGTCCAATGACATAAGTTGTCTAACACTGGGATATCGTACTTCGCCTGAAACCTCTAACAGAAGGTATGAACATTTGTTTTTAAGGCGACGGTCTACAGCGTGAATATAGAGAAGGCATGTTAACTTTGCTGTATTGAATTTCGCACATTTATTCCGACTGGTCTCGGTTGTCTACCTTTTTCCAGGGAAAAGCAAAAGTCGTATTGTGCGGTTAGAGCCGGCGCGTTGTGTCTATGTAGAACGCATGACTTGATCTTCCACAATTCGGAACGTTTTTCTCTTTTTTTCTCACAGAATTGAGCAAGAACCTCAACAATCATCATCGCCTTGAATCTTTTTCGTTTATTCCAGCTTGTTTCGCTCTCAGTGAAATCGAGCCTTTTCAGTGCATAAATTGGCGCTTTGTTTCTGGAGCATAACTGAAAAACCGAGATATGTCACTTTTATCATTCTTTTCAAGATATTAGGATCATTTTAGTGGTACTCAAAGTGTCAGTACAAACACTTCACTCGCTTGTTTTTGTTCGATCGTGAGAATGTTCGGTACCAGTTTCGCACACACTTTTCTCGTGTTAAACTGGTTAGGTAAAATTTGCCTTACGCATTCTTTGTCAATTCCCACAGTTTCAGCAGCCGATTGAATACTTAAACGACAGTCAGACCGAATCAGATTACCTACCCTTTCCCAATTTCCATCCGTTTTTGATGCCGAAGGGCGTCCCGGGCATGAGTCTTCTTCAACGTCTTCTCAGTCATTTTGGAAACGCTTGAACCACCCAAAAACTCTCGTACGTAGTAAACAGTATACCCATACACTGCTTTTAGTAACTGGCAGATTTCAGTAGCAGCTTTTCGCAGTTTCATGTGAAATTCGACGACAATTCGTTATTCTATTATTACACTTACCATTTTTCCTGCAGAAATAACAGCCGTCACACAAACAAAGGCTACAGCCATACAATCTGTCTACAGACACCAGAAATGCCGCATCCGACTGAAAAGGCTTCACGCTTCACAGCTATTGGTCGTTCATCTACGGCTTACGCGCACTAATTCTGTGACAGCATCTGTCTCGTTACTTTACACCCATATCTCGTATGTCTCCTTGTTGTTCTGTTGTTGTTGTCTACAGTAGGAAAATGGCTAGTTATAGTTCTCCAGGCTAGGCTATCGTCTGCAAGCCTCTTTATCTCCCAGTAACAAATGCAACCTGCATCCATTTGAACCTTTCACTGTATTCATCCCACTATTACCCTCTACAACTTTTACGCCCCCACCCCCTTCTCTACACACACACATACTTTAGCAAAATGTCCTTTCCCTAATGCCTCAGGATATGTATTACCAACCAATCACTTTTGTCAGTCAGTCTGCACCACAGATAGCTTTTTCCTCCTAATTCGATTCAGCATCTCTTCATTTATTTTTCGATATACCCATCTAATCTTCAGCATTATTCTGTAGCAATACATTTCAAAAGCTCCTGTATTCTTCTCATCTGCACTGTTTATTGTCCGCGCTTCACGTCCCGAAAATCCTTTACTCCGAACAAATACCTTCAGAAAACACTTCCTAACATATTAATATTAGATGGTAATAAATATCTCTTTTTGGAAACGCTTTTCTTGCTCTTGACAGTCTGCAGATCCTCTCTACTTTGACCAGGATCAGTTATTTTGCTGCCCAAATAGCTTAAGACATGTACGATTCTTAGTGCCTCATTTCCTAACCCATCAAGCTTGTTCCTTCAGTTTCTATAACTTAACGTTTCCGAAAAAATAAACAAGAAATGAACAACAAATCAATCAATAATGCATTATCCGTTGTTGTTTACAACTTCTTCCCAAAGTTCAAAAAGCTGTTCAATGCCTCAGCGGTGGAGATCGCCTGGTTTCCACTCTGAGAAACCTTCCAAGCCTTCAACTTCACGTCATTATGAAGCGAAACGCCTCGCACTGTATTCGAGAGGGATCGGAACACGACAAGAGGGGAGAATAAGGATGGGTTGGCGGCTCTACCAGCCGAGCGTTTGAATGGCTTCCTTGGCGATGTGAGTGCGTTGTCGTGTTGCAGAGAACGCCATGTCGGCCACCAGGTCATTGTTGCTGGACAGTGTTGTTGAGTCATTGCATTTGTTACAGGTGAAGTCCCGCATTCACTATTCGGTTCCGGTCAAGCAATTCATTCTGGTTGATGCATGACTAAATTGCCACTTTTGAATCGTTTAAATCAATTTTAACCATCCTAAGAGGCATCACTTATTCGTGATACACTTTACAAATCTCTCGAGTAGCTTTGTGGCTTTGGCACCTCGATTAAACGCAAGAAGCAGGAGGTGTCGTAAATGCTCTTTTGTGTCGACTTGATGTTCCAGTTTAATGGCCTGTAAATCAGCACAAAAAACAACACACTGCTTTGTCGAGAATATAATTCTCTATCGAATAATAACATATGTTGCCTGTCAGAAAGGTCACAGTTCGTAGTAAGTCATCGAGTAAAACCGAAGTAATATCCGGCGTTCCCCAAGGAGGTGTTATAGGCACTCTATTGTTCCTGATATCTATTAATGACACAGGAAACAATCTGAGTAGCTGTCTCAGATTGTTTGCAGATGATTCTGTCATTTACCGTCTTGTAAAGCCATCAGATGATCAAAACGACTTGCAAAATGATTTAGAAAAGATATCTGTATGGTGCGAAAAGTGGCAATTGACCCTGAATAAAGAAAAGTGCGAATTTATTCGCATGTGAACTAAAAGAAATCAGCTAAATTTCGATTACACGATAAGTCACACAAATCTGAGGGCTGTAAATTCAACTAAATACTTAGGGATTACAATTACAAATAACCTAAGTTGGAACGATCAGATAGATAATATTGTGGGTAGAGCAAACCAAAGACTGCGATTCATTGGCAGAACACTTAGAAGGTGCAACAGGTCTACCAAAGAGACCGCTTACACTACGCTTGTCCGCCCTATTCTGCAGTATTGCTGTGCTGTGTGGGATCCGCATCAGGTGGGACTGACGGATGACATCGAAAAAGTGCAAAGAAGGGCAGCTCGTGTTGTATTATCGCGAAATAGGGGAGATAGTGTCACAGTCATGATAAGTGAATTGGAGTGGTAATCATTAAAACAAAGGCGTTTTTTGTTGCGACGGGATCTTCTCATGAAATTTCCATCCCCAGTTTTCTCCTCCTATTGCGAAAACATTCTGTTGCCACCCACCTACATAGAGATAAATGATCATCACGATAAATTAAGAGAAATCAGGGCTCGCACAGAAAAATTTTATAGCTCGTTTTTCGCGCGTGCCGTTCGAGAATGGAACGGTAGAGAGACAGCTTGAAGGTAGTTCATTGAACCCTCTGCCCGGCACTTTACTGTAAATAGCAGAATATGGTTCAAATGGCTCTGAGCACTATGGGACTCAACTGCTGAGGTCATTAGTCCCCTAGAACTTAGAACTAGTTAAACCTAACTAACCTAAGGACATCACAAACATCCATGCCCGAGGCAGGATTCGAACCTGCGACCGTGGCGGTCTTGCGGTTCCAGACTGCAGCGCCTTTAACCGCACGGCCACTTCGGCCGGCAAATAGCAGAATAATCACGTAGATTTAGATGTGTAAATGCAGAGAACATTCTATTCTTGACGCTTGAAACAAAAAAATAAGTAAAAAGACGCCAGGACTTATAGACCAATTCAATAATTCCCTAATCATCGTTAATTAGTTGTGATTTGTTTTTGTTCATCGTATGAGCTCTTTTGCAAGAGACTACTATTCCGTTCAAGTGCTCTTCCCAGTGCTTTACCGTCTAACACAGAATTACATTGTCATTGATAAACCTCGAAGTTTTTGTTACCTCTCCCTGAAGTTTAATTCCCCTTCCTTTATTAGTTGCTGGCTGTACAGACTCAACAACAAACATCTCGGAGAGCCTGCAGCCTTGTTTCACTCCATTACCAGTCACTGCTTCCCTTTCATTTTTAGTATCACAATTACCGCCTCCCCCCACGCACACACTCCTGCAGTTCGCCAATGATGCTTGGGAAGAATGAGTGACGGTAGGATGAGCTAACATTTCCTGATTATCTCGTCACGGTTACCCGGCGAGACCAAGTGCGGAAACGATATGTTACCTAACTCGTAAAACCACTCTTCTTCGAACATAAGCTGATGGAACTCTGACAGCAAATCCCTCAGTGGTGCACAATGCCCCTCTTGAAGCGTCTGCCACTAGGGTTGTTGGGCATCTCCGTAAAGATCTCGCGGCTCACAAAACCATCTCGTAACCAAAAGCGGCGTTCTTCGTTGGAACTTCTCCATCTACACTATCAATCCAACTTGGCGAGGGTCCCACACAGATGTAAAAGGTCCCAGAAACCATCGAACGTGTGTTTTCACGCGACCTCTTTCGTGGACGAATTACATTTTCTTAAGATTCTTCTACTGAAAGCCAGCCTGGCACCTCTATTCAAACAATTTGTTCTGTGTGATCATTCCACTTGTTCAAGTTGGTCCAGGCAATAACTCATACGTATTTTACGGTTTTTACTCTTCCTAGTGACAACCAGCATCGTAATCAAACAGCAATGAATATCTGCCTAGTTATGCCCAATTAGTTACACTTATTTACGTTCAGAATTAACTACTTGTCCCTGCATCAGTCGTAACTGAATGGGGCAATGAAAAGCTTTCTTAGCGTGAATTTTAAGCTGTAGATAAACAAACATGAAAATTTGAATTTTATTTACCAAGGTGAAACCATTTCTTGTTTCACCTTGGCTATTTCGTTCTTGAGTGAGTTAGTCCACAACTGACTAATATAAGCCGTTGTCATTTTTCAAATGATATTTACATTACATCATTACGTGGCAAGTGCTCTGTTCAGCTTTGCGCGGTACCATCACTGGGGAACAGGCTCCGATCCCCGCATCTGCTGTGGCCCGTTTCTCGACTTCTGGTAGGTAGCGTACCAGAAGCAATCGTCAGCAAACAAGGTGAGTTAGAAACGACCAAGGAAAACAGTCTAAGAAGAATGTTTCGCCATTTAGCACCAAATTCCGGAAACAGCGATCGTGTGAGACCCAACTCGCTTTATTTGTTCATGAGACCCAGAAAATATTAGATACAGGCTCCCAGGTAGATGCTATTTTTCTTGACTTCCGGAAGGCGTTCGATACAGTTCCGCACTGTCGCCTGATAAACAAAGTAAGAGCCTACGGAATATCAGACCAGCTGTGTGGCTGGATTGAAGAGTTTTTAGCAAACAGAACACAGCATGTTGTTATCAATGGAGAGACGTCTACAGACGTTAAAGTAACCTCTGGCGTGCCACAGGGGAGTGTTATGGGACCATTGCTTTTCACAATATATATAAATGACCTAGTAGATAGTGTCGGAAGTTCCATGCGGCTTTTCGCGGATGATGCTGTAGTATACAGAGAAGTTGCAGCATTAGAAAATTGTAGCGAAATGCAGGAAGATCTGCAGCGGATAGGCACTTGGTGCAGGGAGTGGCAACTGACCCTTAACATAGACAAATGTAATGTATTGCGAATACATAGAAAGAAGGATCCGTTATTCTATGATTATATGATAGCGGAACAAACACTGGTAGCAGTTACTTCTGTAAAATATCTGGGAGTATGCATGCGGAACGATTTGAAGTGGAATGATCATATAAAATTAATTGTTGGCAAGGCGGGTACCAGGTTGAGATTCATTGGGAGAGTGCTTAGAAAATGTAGTCCATCAACAAAGGAGGTGGCTTACAAAACACTCGTTCGACCTATACTTGAGTGTTGCTCATCAGTGTGGGATCCGTACCAGATCGGTTTGACGGAGGAGATAGAGAAGATCCAAAGAAGAGCGGCGCGTTTCGTCACAGGGTTATTTGGTAACCGGGATAGCGTTACGGAGATGTTTAATAAACTCAAGTGGCAGACTCTGCAAGAGAGGCGCTCTGCATCGCGGTGTAGCTTGCTCGCCAGGTTTCGAGAGGGTGCGTTTCTGGATGAGGTATCGAATATATTGCTTCCCCCTACTTATACCTCCCGAGGAGATCACGAATGTAAAATTAGAGAGATTAGAGCGCGCACGGAGGCTTTCAGACAGTCGTTCTTCCCGCGAACCATACGCGACTGGAACAGGAAAGGGAGGTAATGACAGTGGCACGTAAAGTGCCCTCCGCCACACACCGTTGGGTGGCTTGCGGAGTATAAATGTAGATGTAGATGTAGAAGATTGGTGTTCTAATGGCATCGAACCAGTTTTAATGCAGTGACATCTCTTTATGAAATCAAATATGTTCCTTACAGATTCCGTGATTAAGCGTAGTACAAGATTATTTTAAATGACTGATGCGATTCCATATATTCACTCTAACGACATTAATTGACATATTGTCACAAAACTCAGCACTCACAGAAAAGCTCAGAAAGTGTTGTATAGTTACAGCCGCACTTCAAATTTCTACCACGACAGTGGAGCACTGATAAATCACGTTTCTTAAAAGCAAAATTTATAAAGCTGCAGCAGGCTAGTGCATACTTGGTAATGAAAACGAACTCTGAGTTCCACACTTGACCTGTTACTTTGAAACTGCAATAAATGGTATCTTGCACAAATCTGTGTTACAACTAATTTCTTAAGAATCTTGAAGTTTTATAAACTTACATTTTGAAGCACTTGCAATTTGGCTCAATTGCGATTGTAAAACAATTTCTTCTAATAGATCTGAAGATGGGTAGCTTGATCGAAACCTGTCATATGGAAATAAAGAAAAGCGATCTGGACACTGAATTCGGACATTTTTTACTTATTAATAATAATTTTGTACTATCGCTAGAATCACTTAATTAGATATCACAACCACATTCTGTTATCTGTTTTTAAAAAAATGCAAAAATTTTGTATGCAGGGTGTTTCAAAAATAGTTTAGCAAGCTTTTGGGGCAGGTTCCTTATACCAAAACAAGAAAAAATGTTCATATAAACATATGTCCAAAAAACCCTCGTTTTCGAATTGTTAATGAACGTTTACAATTCAGGTGACTGTACTTCATCAACATACACACTCATAGTAAATGCCGGCCGAAGTGGCCGTGCGGTTCTAGCCGCTGCAGTCTGGAACCGCGAGACCGCTACGGTCGCAGGTTCGAATCCTGCCTCGGGCATGGATGTTTGTGATGCCCTTAGGTTAGTTAGCTTTAACTAGTTCTAAGTTCTAAGGGACTAATGACCTCAGAAGTTGAGTCCCATAGTGCTCAGAGTCATTTGAACCATTTTGAACCATAGTAAATGCTCGAAATGTCCTCCTGTGCTTCTAAAAACGCTAGCAGTCATCGAATAGTGGGCTATCGAACCCTTTCAAATAGTCCCTGGCGGCTCCGAATGGTTTCGCAGTCTTCCATGACACTTCGATGAAGAGTTTATGCATTCGGGGGGACTGCTGCGTAGACGTTTAAAGTGCCTCCAGAGATAATAATCCAGAGAAGTGAGATCGGAGGAGATGCAGACCATGGAACTTGTCCTCCTCTACCTATCCATCTGTCATGGTAGAGACCTGCCAGTTCATCTCGAACAGTGGAATCGAGTTTTGCTGGACCTCCATCATGCGTAAGCCACACGTTTATTCTTATTTGCAAGGGAACATCTTTTAGTAAGCCTAAGAGGGCGTTCTGAATAAATTCCGTATTGAATTTCTGAAATCACTGGGGGAGTGGAAACAAAATGATTACTCACGTTGGTGTGTAGAATGTGTGAGACTGGCGATATGCTTTCGGACTTTCGGCGAAACAGCCTCCACACAGTTCCCAAGATTGCAAAAGCCGACAAATGCGAAATTATCGCACAGTCAGCGTAACAGTTCATGCATCTAAGTTTTCTGACAAGAATAATATACAGAAGAATGGAAAAGAAAACTGAGGATCTGTTAGATGACGATCAGTTTGGCTTTAAGAAAGGTAAATCCACCAGGGCAAACATTCGTTTCTAGCATTTGTAGACTTAGAGAAAGCTTTTGACAATGTTGACTGGAATACTCTCTTTCAAATTCTAAAGGTGAGAGGGGTGAAATAGAGGGAGTGAACGACTGTTTGCAATTTGTACAGAAACCAGATGGCAGTTAGAAGAGTCGAGGGGTACGAAAGAGAAGCAGTGGGCGAGAAGGGAGTGAGACAGAGTTGTAGCCTACCCCCGATATTATTCAATCTGTACACTGAGCAAGCAGTAAAGGAAAAACAAAGAAAAATTTGGCTTACGAATTAAAGTCCAGGACAATAAATTAAAACTTTGAGGTTTTCTGATGACATTGAAATTTTGTCAATCAAGTGATGCTGAGGGATTAGATTAGGAAAAGAGACACTTGAAGTAGTAAATGAGCTTCGGTATTTGTGAAGCAAAATAACTGGTGGCGCTCGAAGTAGGAAGGATTAAAAATCTAGCTTGACAACGGCAACAAAAGAGTTTCTAAAGAAGAGAAACCTTTTAATATCGAATACAGAATTAAGCGTCAGGAAGTCCTTCCTGAAAGTATTTGTATGGAGTGGAGCCATGTATGGAGGTGAAACATGGACAATAAACAGTTTAGACAAGAAGAGAATAGAAGCTTCTGAAATGTGGTGCTACAGAAGAATGCTGAAAATTAGATGGCTACATTACGTAACGAATGAGGAGGTACTGAATAGAACTGAGGAGAAGAGAAATTTATGGTACAAGCTGATCAAAAGAAGGGACCCGTTGTTAGGACATATTCTGAGGCATCCAAGGATCACTAATTTAGTACTGGAGGAACGCTTGTTGATTAAAAATCGTAGAGGGAGACGACGAGAAGAATACAGTGAGCAGATTCAGAGGGATGTAGGTTGCAGTAGGTACTCAGTGATGAAGAGGCTTGCACTGGATGAAGTAGCATGCAGTGCTGCATCAAACCAGTCTTTGGACAAGACCACAACAACAACAAATGCACCAGAGAGGCAGTTCTGACGTTGCGGTTGATAATGGAAGCAAGATTAAAGAAAAATCAAGACTCGTTCATAAGATTTGTCGATCTGGAAAAAGCGTTCGACAATGGTGCAAGATGTTCAAAATTCTGGGAAAAATAAGGGTAAGCTACAGGGAAAGACGCCTAATATACAATATGTACAAGAACCAAGAAGGAAAAACAAGAGGGGAAGACTAAGACCGAAATGCACGGATTAAAAAGGGTGTAGAAAAGGGACGCCGTCTTTCATCACTACTGTCCAATCTATATATTGAAGAAGCAATGACGAAAATAAAAAAAGTTTCTGGAGTGGAATAAAATTCAGGGTGAAAGGATATTAACGATAACATTCGGTGATGACATTGCTACCCTCATTGAAAGTGAGGAAGAGTTACAGGAGCTGTTGAATCGAAGAAACAGTCTAATGAATACATGATATAGACTGACAGTGAATCGAAGAAAGATGAAAGCAATGAGAAGTAGTAGAAATGAAAAAAACGAGAAACTTAATGTTAGGACTGGTGATGACGAAGTAGTCGAATTTAAGGAATTCTGCTACCTAGGGAGCAAAATAACTAATGACGGATGGAGGAAGCAGGACATAAAAAGCAGACTAGCACTGACGAAAACGGCATTCAGGGTCATAAGAAGCCTACTGATTTCAAACATCGGTCTGAACTTGAGGCATAAATTTCTGAGAACGTAAGTCTGGAGCACAGCATTGTATGGTAGTGAATCGTAGGTTGTGAGAAAATCAAACAATCGAAGCATTTGAGATGTGGTGCTACAGAAGAATGTTCAAAATTAGGTGGACTGATAAGGTAAGAAACGAGGAGGTCATCCGCAGAATTATCGAGGAAAGGAATATATGGAGAACACTGACAAGAAGAGGGGACAGGATTGGAGGGCATCTCTTAAGACAGCAGGATGTTGCAGAGGGTAAGAACTTTAAAGGAAGACAGACACTGGAATATATATAATTGAGGACATAGGTTGCAGGTGCTACTCTCAGACAAAAGGGTTGGCACAGGAGAGAATTCGTGGCGGGCGGCATCAGACAGTCTGACTGATGTCAAGTGTCACAATACCTGTAAGACGTTTGGGAGAACGTATGGCCTCCGAGACCACATTTATCTTAAACGGATGCTGACGTCTGGCTTCTACCGCAGCATGATTACTGCGATCGGCCCATGTGTCGGTTGTGCTGGTTTGTTATTCTACCTCTTCTAAACGTTGGCTCGTCTGTATAGAAAACTGAAGGGACGAACAACGGATTGGCAGTTTGTGCAACAAACCATCAGCAAAAGTTCTCCTGTGGTAGGTGATGGGAAAGCATTGGCGTTGCACACGTTGATACATGAGTTGCTCGTGGAGTATCCTCCACGCGAACTTGGATATGTATTACGTAACAGGACCAGTTGTCTTGCGCTGATACCTCGTTCTCCTTCGGCAGCCTGTGGAACGTGCTCTTCCCGATCAGACGTCCTAGCAACACTTTATCTTCCTCGACCCATAGTCTTTGGTGCAATGGATTCTGTCTCAGCAGCGACGATGCACAGCACGAAAAGGTGGATGAGTCGGCTATCTTCGGTCTGGAAACGCAGTCTGGTAGAGCGTGCAACCTCGTGTGCATTACTATTCGCGCGGCTCACACATAAAAATCATGTCTGCCTTCTCGCTAAATGAATATCCTTCCGTGTTTGAACGAAATCACCTTCAGTTAATTGATCGCCTGTAGTACTAGTACAGAATGGATACTTTGAAGACATACGTATGACAAATGTAAACAAACACTCCTCGGTAACACAATGCCACCTACGATACAATACGTCAAATGGACGCATTCATAAGAGCAGTTGTCGGGCTCAGCCTAGAAAGTCGTTGAAAGTTGACTTTCATTAATAACTCGAAAACTAAGGATTTTCGAACATAGGTTTACCTGAACCTTTACCTTCGTTTGGTGTAACGATTGGTCAAATGGCTCTGAGCACTACGCGACTTAACTTCTGAGATCATCAGTCGCCTAGAACTTAGAACTAATTAAACCTAACTAACATAAGGACATCACACACATCCATGCCCAAGGCAGGATTCGAACCTGTGACCGTAGCGGTCACCCGGTTCCAGAGTGTAGCGCCTAGAACCGCACGGCCACTCCGGCCGGCTTGGTGTAACGAACCTATTCCTAATGTTTGTAAAAGAGTTTTTGAAACACCCTGTACGTGCTGGGCAAAACAAAACTGGCGAGTAAACGTCTATAATAATGACTTGGAGTGGACCCCTGTTAATGAACAGGAGAACTGCCCATCAAAGATAAAAAAATAAATAAATAACCGCTGGAAATCGTGATTTTGATGCACCCATCGGTTGCTGTCGCACGTCTGTGCATGCGCACCTTCCTCATACTTTGAGTACTTCTCTGTGTAGTTATGTTTGAGTGACAGAGTGAAGCAGACACGTTTAGTGAGCAGTTGAACGCAAAACAAAATTGTTCTCACGATGCAACAGTGCGGGTTCACTGTCGATTGTTACACGATGCTCAATTCGTGGAGAGCGCATGTGGAACTGTTTGCGTAAGAGTTTACGACTGGAATTGTTTTGGCAAAACCTTCAGCAAAGTATGCAATGTAAAGCTTAGTGGCAAAATAGCGCAAAACGGGCTCTGTAGCAATAAAAACCGTAACTACCCGAAAGGAGTCGCAACAAGAAGAAAACATTGCTCTAGTCTAGGGAAGCCTGCAAGAAACAGGGCTTTGACACCAAAAACACAACACATTAACATGCCTAATACGATGTAGGAAAACGTTGGCATTCAAAACATCTTCCAGTCGCTCGGAATGGATAGATGTGGTGCGACAATAAAGTAACGAGACTAATGCAAAAAAAAATTTGCTTACCGTTATAGTCAAGTTTAGTTTTGTCTCCTTCAAAGTAGTTCCCTTCTGATTGCACACACTTTTTCCAGCGCTTCTGCCATTGATGGTAGCATTTCTGGAACTCATCTTCTGTAATATCCTGCAAGATCTTCGTCACAGTTTTTTGGACATCTTGTGTTGTTTGAAAATGGTTTCCCTTGACCGCCGTTTTGACTCATGGAAATAGAAAAAAGTCGCACGGAGCGATATCTGGTGAATAAGGTGGCTGTGGTAGTACTGAAATTTGTTTTGAATTTAAAAGTTGCTGTACTGACAGAACAGTGGTGTGAGACTTTGGGCAACATTTTTGTAAAAATCTTTCTCATACCAAGATCTTCAGTGATTATTAGACGAACCGTTTCTCGACTGATGTTCAGTTCTTCTGCAATCATTTTCAGGGATAACCTTCGATCAGATCGTACGAGTTCACGTACCCTGGCCAAGTTGACATCCGTCCGTGAGGTTGACGGTCGTCCACTGCGGTCTTCAACACTCGTTCTGCCTTCATTAAACTTTTTATGCCAACGAAAAACTTGAGCTCTTGACATAAACTCCTCTCCATAAGCCTTCTGAAGTTTATCGTAAGTTGTCATCGCGTTTTCACCCAATTTAACGCAAAAAGAAATGGCATACCCTTGCGCAATATTATACAGTTTCATTTCCGTGATGAGAGACACAAACACGTGTTAACTTATTACAGCACAACTCACGACTGATCAGTTGCATCGATGTGCCGCTTGGACTAGAAGCAGCTTATAGACCAAGTTCAAAGATATTGTGCCTTCGCAAGCCTGCAGGGTTGCCACATCTTGCAAAGAAAATCAGTCTCATTACTTTATTGTCGCACCTTGTATAAGTTTTTCAAGGGGATCTCACAATACTGTGCCTGCAAAATATCTGCAAGTTCATAGAACGATGATGGAAGTGGATAGCGATCACGCATGCTTCTCTCAAAACTAGACCACAAGGGCTCAGTAAAATTGAGATTTGTGGTGCCTAGGGGAGATTCGACAATTCATCCTCGTGCTCACAAAACCACTCCTGGTGGACAAAGTGAGCTGTGTGAACGGGGTCTCTGTCACCTTGGGACACACCATTGCCATTGAGGAACAAATACTGTACCATTAAATCGACGTGCTCAGCTAAAATGGTCACATAAACCTCGGCAGCACCACTTGTTACGAGCGTTTGCGTCACTGATAAGTTAATTTGTAATTCCACCTCGCCCTGCATTTCCCTGCTTATGGATCTCCCTTCGTATCGTTTTGCTACTGACAGGGCTTACAAATGTTAGATTCAGTTCTGCACCGACTTTATAGAAGTTGTCCTCCTGTTCTTGGTCACAATGACTGTCTGTCATTATCACTCAGCATTCACTTTCGTCTGCTTTGTGACTTAGCGGAAGTTGTTTTTCCGCTTTTTTTATGCAGTAGAAATTTTCTAGATGGTGCCTCTTGAAACACCAAACACCCCCTCTCCCTTGGTTACGGAAGTATCCACCATACAATCAGCAATAATTTGCCCACGCTCGAATTCAGCTAGCTCCGACATGATGCATTCACTCCTACACAGAACAATGTTGTTGTTGGTGGTGGTGGTGTGTTGGGGCTTATGGGCGCTCAACATCGAGGTCATCAGCGCCCTGACACACATTTAAAAGAAACAAATGTGGACAGACCTAAGAAAACTAAAGCACACACTCAAACAAAGCAGGAAAAGAAGGAAAATGCTACCTAAGAAAGTAAAACCTAAGGAAAGGGGAAACATAGCAACAAGAATGTCACAGGAAATTGTTATTGGCTGGCCACTTACATAAAATATGGGCGAGCTTGTCACACAGTGAGCAAATTAAAATCCTCTCCCTAAAATCTTTGTAAAAACATCTGACAGGGCACAGAACTTTGAAACTTTAACCACATTCGTCCGAGTGTTGCCTAAAACAGATGGCAGGTCCGCTGGCAAGTCAGCCGCGACCCGCTGGTCAGAAAATAAAACGCAATCCAATAAAACGTGGCGCACAGTGACCTGGACGCCGCAAGCACCACACATTGGAGGGTCCTCTCGCCGTCCCGTCGATGGGACTGAAAGGAAGTACACCACACACGCGTTGTGGGCTTGACTATACGGAGCTTATTGTCAGTCACTTCCAGCCACTCATCCTCCCACCGACGCATGACCCGTGAGCTCAACAGCGAGGTGAGTGCGTGCAAGGGGATAGCACACTGAGATACTTGTGGGGCGAGACACGCCTCCTTGGCTGCGAGATCTGCCCTTTCATTCCCAGCAATGCCAACATGCCCCGGAACCCAGCAGAAAGCTACAACCTTCCCCAGTCGCTGTAGTCGGAGGAGGGCATCCTGGATGGTCTGGACAATTTTGTCTGCCGGATACAAACGATGCAATGAGTGAAGGGCACTGAGTGAATCGGAACAGACAAGAAATTTAGGAGAGGAAGAATGTCTCATGTGCTCCAGTGCCCGCAAGATCGCAAACAATTCTGCGTCAAAGACAGTAAAAGTCTGAGGCAGTCGGACCTTGAGGACACGATATGGAAAAACAACTGAGCAACCAACAGAATCTCCTTGTTTCGACCCATCCGTAAAAACAGCTACATAGTCGTGGTGCTCAAATAAAATGGCAGAAAATGCTGCATTAAAAACGGTGGCAGGAGTGCAATCTCTCTTGTACTGCAATAAATCTAAAATCACTCTGGGCCTCTTCAGTAACCAGGGTGGCAGGCGGTTAAAACCTTGGATTTGGGGTTGTACAGACTCCACACCGAGGAACTCTAGTACACGTTGCACACGGATCCCAAACGGCAACGTAGCCCGGGGACGGCGGGAAAAAAAGCGGTCCAGAGGTGGATGGGCAACAAGACGGTGAGCAGGCGAGCTGGGAGCTGCAAGAAACTTACAAGCCTGGCGCACCAGCAGGAGCTGCCGCCGGATGGTAAGTGGCGGTTCGCCAGACTTAGCACAGAGGCTGGGTACGGGACTGGTCCGATAAGCACCTGTGGCCAGTCGGATCCCAGCATGGTGAACAGCGTCAAGGATCCGCAAATAAGATGGCCTCGCTGACCCATATACTGTGCACCCATAGTCCAGCCGTGAACGCACAAAAGCTCCATAAAACTGTAGGAGACGCGCCCTGTCCGCGCCCCAAGACCTGTGGCTGAGGCACTTGAGAATGTTCAGTGCCTTCAGCGTTCTAGCTTTCAAGTCACGTAGGTGTGGCAGCCATGACAACCTGGAGTCAAAAATTAGGCCCAGAAACCGCACTGTGTCTCTAAAATGTAGTACAGTATCCCCCATATGCAAGGCAGGCAAAGTAGAAAGATGACGAGAACGATTAAAATGAACACAAACACACTTATCGGCATAAAACCGAAAACCCGTCTTTGCAGCCTACTCCTCTAACCGCCGCACTGTTAGCTGCAACTGACGGCTCACGGCTGCAACACTGGAGGAGGAACAGAAAACAGCAAAGTCGTCCACAAATAAGGAGCACTGTACTGGACTCCTCACTGTAGACGTTATACTGTTGATGGCTATGGCAAAGAGGGTAACGCTTAAAACACTGCCCTGGGGGACACCGTTCTCTTGCTCAAAGCGATCAGACAGTGTGTTACCAACGCGGGTCCGAAAAAACCGCTGAGACAGGAAAGACCGAATGAAACTCGGGAGGCGGCCACGAAAGCCCCATCGATGCATTTGTGCAAGAATACAGTGTCTCCAAGTAGTATCATATGCCTTACTGATATCAAAGAAGATACCGATACAGCGATGCTGACGGAGAAAAGCCTGCTGAATAGCCGCCTCTAGGAGGGTCAGGTTGTCGACCGTGGACCGAAATTTTCGGAATCCACACTGAAAGCGGCTAAGGAGCTGTCTGGTCTCTAACAGCCAGACCAGACGCCGGTTAACCATCCGTTCCAGGGTCTTTTCGACACTGCTTGTCAAGGCGATACTGCGATAACTACCGGGACATGTGCGGTCCTTTCCTGGTTTGAGGAGGGGGATGAGGATTGCCTCCCTCCACGAGGTGGGGAACACTCCTGTCTGCCATATGAGATTAAAACATTCGAGGAGGATTTCCTTTGAGGCCGCTGGCAGATGTCGAAGCATGGAGTACCGGATGCGGTCGTAACCTGGTGCAGTTTCAGAAGTCTCAGTAAGTGCCGATTCCCCCATGGAGAAAGGGGAATTGTAGACCTCAGAACTGTTCGACCGAAAGTCCAAGGTCGCTCTTTCGACAGTCGCACGGTAGCGACGAAACGCTGGATCCTGATTTGCAGTGGCAGTACTTTGTGCAAAATGCTCTGCCAGCGTCTGAGCAATGGCTCTGGGTGTTGTTTGGAGGCACCCCTGGTTCAGGACAGCAGCTATTGGTAAACGGCTATGTTTACCAGAAATCCTCCGGATGGCTTCCCATACTCTTGTGGAACAAGTGGAACGGTTGATGGAGTCCAGGAACTCCTGCCGTGACCTTTTCTTGCTCTCTTTAATGACACGGCGTGCCCTGGCTCTCGCATTTAAATCGGCGAAGAGCTGCACGCCTGTCCCGGATGACTGAACGGCACTCTTCTGTCCACCAAGGCACAAGGCGCCGCTTAAGAGTGCCAGAAGACTGTGGTATGGACAGGTCAGCAGCATGATGGACTACAAGCGTGATGTGATCCACCCATTCCTGTACATTATTGTGGCGGTCAAAGACAGCCAACCGAGTGAACAGTGGCCAGTTAGCCCTGCCAATCATCCACGATGGTGGCCACTGCTCCAGCAATACACCATCCAGGAGATGAATGCGGATAGCGAAGTGATCGCTGGAATGAAGGTCGTCAATGACCTCCCAGTGAACAGAGTCGGTGAGGGTTGGAGAGCAGAAAGATAGGTCAATGGCTGTGAATGACCCTGTAGCAGCAGAGAAATGAGTCGGAGTACCTGTGTTGAGGATGCACAACACTTGAGATGTTAGGAGGCTCTACAAAATTCGACCTCGAGCGCAAAGAGAAGTGGAGCCCCACAGGACATGATGGGAATTGAAGTCTCCCAGGAGGAGAAATGGGCGGGGGAGTTGGTCGATAAGATCTGTGAGAGCGTCTAAGGTCATTGCATCCAGAGGGGGTAAATAAAGGGAGCAAACGGTAAGCCTCCGACGTGAATGAATTTCAACTGCAACTGCTTGCATGTCAGCATCCAGGGGGAGAGCAGAGGAGTGGTGGTCATTATTGACAAACACAGCGACTCCGCCATTGGCCCTTTCTCCAGTCAGGTCATCTTTGCGATATGACGTATAGCCCCTTAGTACAGGAGCATCTGATGGTTTTAAATGCGTTTCCTGTAAACACGAGCACAGGGGGCGTTGCCATGCTAGGAGGTTCAGTTCCTCCACATGTGCCCGGAATCCATTCATGTTCCACTGTATAATGGGAGCCATCTATCAGGGTGGGAGTACCTTCATCCTCACTTTCTGTCGGGGAGGAGAGCCCACAACAGGTGGAGGCTCAGTTTTGGGGCGAGATGATTGCCCCAGTCTGACATCAAACTCCATCGCCTCAGAAGAGGAGTCGAGAGAGACGTCAGAGAGAATGACATCCACATCATGAGACTGTATAACTGCAGTCTCCTTTAGTGGGCGAGTCTTCACCTTTGTCTTTGGCTTCGATGTGGTGGCATTTGAGCCAAAACCTCAGAAGCAGTAGGGGGTGTAGTAGCGCTGGGCAGTGCACAAGACTGGACTCGGGAAGGGGCAGGAAGTTCCATGATGTCAGCTACCACGGCCTGGTCAGAAGGCCGGGGGGGAGCAGCAGGCTTCACAGGAACGGCAGCAGCACACGTACATTGACAAGTGCAGGTGCTAGTGCTAACAGTAGCAACCTCCGTTTGTTTAGCGGCATCGGTTTTCAAGACTGGTTGTTTGAGAACGGACGAAAAGGAAGCAGCGAACGTGGGCGGCTGCATGGACTTGTAAATTTTCTTCGCCTCACCATACGGGATGCGTTTTGTAGTTTTTAGTTCCTGGATCTTCCGTTCCTCAAGGAAAACTCTGCATTCCCTACTCCACACAGGGTGATCCCCAGAGCAGTTGACACACTTGGCAGGAGAGGAGCAACCAACTCCCTCATGGGTGGCTTTACCACAATTCCCACAAGTGGTTTCCCCTTTACAGCCGAGAGTAGTGTGTCCAAAGTGTTGGCATTTAAAACACCGCATGGGGTTGGGGTTCAAATGGTTCAAATGGCTCTGAGCACTATGGGACTCAACTGCTGAGGTCATTAGTCCCCTAGAACTTAGAACTAGTTAAACCTAACTAACCTAAGGACATCACAAACATCCATGCCCGAGGCAGGATTCGAACCTGCGACCCTAGCGGTCTTGCGGTTCCAGATTGCAGCACCTTTAACCGCACGGCCACTTCGGCCGGCATAGGGGTTGGGGTAATAAGGCCGTACACTGAGACGTAGGAAACCTGCCTTCACATGCTCTGGCAATTTGGTGCTGTTAAATGTAAGGATAAATGAGTCAGTCTTTATGAGAGCACCATCCACCCGTTTCATAATGTGTTGCACGTCCACAATTCCTTCCCGGGACCATTCAGCCCTCAGTTCGTCTTGGGGAATGTCAACGAGATCTCTGCAAGTCACAACACCCTTGCTGTAGTTCAAGGTGTTGTGAAATTCAGTCTCTATCGCAAACTCCCCAAGAAATTGTGCCTTCTGAAGGTTCTGGACTTGCTGGAAGCTAGATGTTTCAACCAACAAGGTGCCATTTCGCAAGCGCTTTACAGATTTTAATGTGCTAGTAATACCTTCTAAGCCCTTCTGTATATAAAATGGCGAAACTTTTTCAAAACTCCCAACTTTTCATTCAATTACGAAAAACACATTCTGCGAAGCAGCATGGGTTCTGTTACTACTACGTGAATCAGGAGGACTGGCTACACGAGCCCTCTTGTTGGATTGGGTGTTAGAACCCAGCAGCGGTCCACCCTTTCCGCTGGCAGGAGAAGAATAAAAGTTTGAGGGTTCCATCTCGGTCCCACGAGCAGCTAGGGAACTAGAAGTCCACCTAGACAGAGCCCCGCGTGCCTAGGTAAGCCTTATACAACTGGGGTGTGGCAGGTGCCCCAGAGGTTGCCCGCTTGCGACTGTTCCACCCCAACAGCCATGCATCTTATAGGCGCGCAGCACACTGTAAGATTGAGGGGTTTTTATAGAGGTTTACCTTCCTCGCAATCCAGGCGGTCAAGCCAAGATTACCATTCCCCGCAGCACACAACATTCCACCGCCGCGCCATGCGGTGGTCGCTGAAGCATGTCCGGGGGTTACGGTGACAGGAGACTGGCGGCGCTGACCAGTCCCCAGCTCAGGACCGCGGGGTCACCAAGCCCGTACTCAGCAAATGAATGCTGAGCCCCTTAGGGGAACAGTGTTGTTTCCACGACTGACACGTGCAACCTATCGTGGACCTGCACAGGTTTCGTTCGTGGGCAAATACAACAGCGCAACCTGCATGCTTGGCCAGCATCTGCCTTTCTCATGGTGTTTCCATATTTTCGTCCATCCCCTGAAGTCCAACCAAGTCCCAACGCCAATTACCTTCGCTATTGGAAAGGAAACACTATCGAAAAGGACTTGCATGCGCATCCTTGCAAATATACTGTTATCCAGGAGTTAATGAGTCCATATAAAGTTTCACGCGTTGATTTCTGCCCATGATTTATCAGCAAAGTGCAAAATTGGGCATTTGTGGTAATGTCTTATGGGACCAAACTGCTGAGGTCATCAGTCCCTAAGCTTACGGGCTACTTAATCTAACTTAAACTAACTTACGCTAAGGACAACACACACACACCCATGCCCGGGGAAGGTCCCGAACCTCCGACGGGGGGAGGCGCGCGGGCCGTGACAAGACACCCTAGACAGCGCGGCTACCCTGCACGGCAGCAAAGTGCAGTCACGATTTTTGTATCCGCAACTTTTATCTGCAGGGTTACACTTTTTTTTAGTTTAGCCTCCTGGTTTGTGCGGGTTTCACATGAGGTCGTTGTTACAGGTAGAAGTCCTCAGGTTTCAAGTAACTCGGACGGTGGACAACTACTCTCGAGTAGAATGCAAGTACGAGTGGCAAGGAAATCGCCTTGGAAGGATTCTGCTATAAAACATTTCATCGGTAAAGGAAATCAAACAGAACACGCTACTGCGACCAATTCTCGAAAATTGGCGTTTGAAGTCCTAATTAAGTAGGAGTTCTAATTAAGTAGGCACGACAGCGGGCTTAACGAATTAAAAGGCCTTTTCTCCTGTAAATGCAATGCTCCGTTGCCGCAGTGGATGACGATCTGGAACGCGGGTTTCCATTCGTAGATCTTTTTCCTCTTGGAAATCTCTAAAATCTCTAACGTCTTTCGGTAAGGTAACAGGGCATCGCATTCACTGGAGGTGCGAGCGCGAGGGTGTGTGTGTGTGTGTGTGTGTGTGTGTGTGTGTGTGTGTGTGGTTTGGGGCTATTATGGGCACCCAACGGCGAGGTTATCAGCACCCTAACAATGATTAAAATAAACGAATGTAGATAAGAACCAAAACTGTCGTACACGCATGCACACGAAATGACGGCTCAATTACTCTATCGTACAGACACTCCCACGTGAACTAAAACCAGTAAGGAGGTAAGACAGCTAATCAAGAAATTAAAAAAGACGGAAAACAACAACTTACAAAAAACTTGAGTGAGCCAGCCAACCTATTAGCACATTAAAGACATCTCCCCAAAATCTTGTTAAAAACGTGGGACAACCCACAAAACTTTCAACCGCGAACCACATTCGTTTGATCATTGCATAGACTGCAGATCCGCTGGCAAATACGCTGCAGTCCGCTGGTCAGCAAATAAAATGCAGCCCAATAAAATGCGGTGCACCGTGATCTGCACGCCACAAGCACCACACATCGGAGGGTCCTCTCGCAGGAGTAAAAAATCATGCGTCATAGGGCTGTGGCCGAGGCGAAGACGGGTAAGGAGGACCTTGTCCCGTCGACGTGGCTGAGAGGAAGTACGCCACGGCCGAGCTGTGGGCTTGACGACACGGAGCTTGATGTCGGTCACTTCCAGCCACTCGTGTTCCCAGCGACACAGGACTTTATACCGCAACAGCGAGGTGAGGGCATGCAGGGGGATAGCACGCTGAAAGACCTGACAGTCACAACACGCCTCCTTCGCTGCTCGATCAGCCCTTTCATTCCCCGGAATTCCCACGTGCCCTGGTACCCAGCAGAAAGACACCCCCTTCCCCAGTCGCTGTAGTTGGAGGAGGGCGTCCAGTACAGTCTAGGTTACTTTATCTGCTGGGTACAAACGCTGGAGGGAGTAAAGGGCGCTCAAAGAGTCTGAACAGACGAGAAATCTAACACTGGGAGAATGTCTCATCTTCACTGGAGAGTTGGCCGCTCTGCGCAACAGCTAGCTCCACTGATGGTTGTGCCAGTCGGCTGAGATCACTGAATAACAAAAAACGTTGCGAGACGTTCTCCCTACGGTCCATCAGATTACAGAGTCAAGTCTGTTGCCGAAGGAGTGGCGCGGTAGTAGGGACCGCAGTAGCGTCGCTGGATGTCGTTTCCGGACACGGGTTCCTATTCTCAATTTGTTCCTCAAGGCACCCTATAGGACCACTAGAAGTTTGTCGGAACATTTCTGGGATATCTTGTATACGAAACCTCCACAGCATTTGTGAGCACTGTCGTAGAAACCAATACATTTTTCATTGGGAAGGGCATACTACAAGGTGGCTCTGTGCTTCCCAAGCTATCTTCAGCACGCTTACTACGAAACAAAGGGAATCCAAGTTAGGGGAAGAAGATGAAATAACCTGATACTTGCTGATGGTATTATTCTATTTGCAAATAATATTTAAGAAGTTAAATTATTAGTTAGTGAACTATCGTTAGTCTAACTGGAGTTGGTCTAAAAATAAACTGTGATAAAACCAAGATCGTGATGAGTGAATGGACACCGCGGGGAAATGCGAGCCCCATCAAGGGGTTTACACTACTTTAATAGCTGAGGAGGTATGATGATCCAAATGCGATTCTGATGTGCTCTCATGATTAGCATGTCTAACTACACATTTGCTTTTCTTTTTTTTTTCAGTTGCCAGTAACTACACGTAAATAACAAGATGGCTGGAAACTTGTCTTTCGACCGAAGAAAGTGAATTTCATAAAGTGTTACTGGAAATGTGAAAATATAAAAGAAATGTAGAGGCAATGGCGAGCTGAGTTTGATACTGCTCCACCGTCACGTGTAACAATAACAAAATTACACGACAAATTGGAGGGGGAAGGAAGTGTGCGTTACCTGAAGAAGGGATGGCTTGGAAGGATGAAATCAGTAACGGATGAAAGAGGGGCGAACGGAGCAGTACAGGTTTTCACAACATTTTCAAAATAGTCCATACAGCAAACTGCGCGTGAATCAGGTGCGAGCAAATCAAATGCAAAGTGGAAACCCGGCATTCATAAGTTGCTTCACGCAGTGAATGAGGGCGATCCGGATAGGTGCCTCGAAATTTACGAATGGATTTGTAATAGTGAACAGCTGACTGATTTCATTGTTTGGTCTGTTGAGGAGACGTCTAATAGATCGGCGTAACTGTGTGCACTGCGCGACCACGGCCGAGAGCCAACGATAGAATAATATTTTACGAGTCGGGACGTGGAATTTCAGAAGTTTCAATGTGGCTGGGAAGCTAGAAAATCTGAAAAGGGAAATACTAAGGCTCAATCCAGATATAGTGGGGGTGATCTGGAAATGGAAAGAAGGGTTTCTGGTCAGATGGGTACAGGGTAATATTAATAACAGCAGAAAATAGTATAGAGGGACTAGGATTAGTTATGAATAGGAAGGTAGGACAGAGAGTGTGTTACTGTGAACAGGTGACAGGATTGATCTCATCAGCATCGACAGCAAACCAACGCTGACAACGGTAGCGCAGGTATTCATGCCGACGTCGCAGGCTGAAGACGAAGAGATGGAGAAAGTTTATGAGGATATCGAACGAGTAATTCAGTAAGTACAAGGAGGTGAAAACCTAATAGTCATGGGGGATTGCAATGCGGTTGTATGGTGGGCAGTAGAAGAATTGTTCTGCAAAAAGTTTCAGCTAGTAATAGCGAATACTCTGTTCAAGAATCACAACAGGAGGAGATGCACTTGGAAAAGGCCGGAGGATATGGGAAGATTTCAGTGAGATTGCTTCATCGCCAGGCAGAGCTTCTGAAATAAGTTATTGGATTGCAAGGCGTATCCAGGAGCAGATATACATTGATCACAATTTAGTAGTGATGAAGAGTAGGCTGAAGAGACTAGTCTGGAAGAATCAATGCGCAAAGGAGTGGGATATGAAAGTACTAAGGAATGAAGAAGCACAGTTGAAATTTTCTAAGGCTATAGATACTGCAATAAGGAACAGCTCAGTAGGTAGTTGTGTTAAAGAGGAATAGGCAACTGTAAAAACGGCGGTCATTGAAGTTGGAAAGAAAACCGTCGGTACAAGGAAGGTAACTGCGAAGAAACTATGGCTAACAGAAGAAATAGTGGTGGTGGTGTGTTGGGGCTTTTGGGCGCTCAACATCGAGGTCATCAGCGCCCTGACACACATTTAAAAGAAACAAATGTGGACAGACCTAAGAAAACTAAAGCAC
Organism: Schistocerca serialis cubense; assembly: GCF_023864345.2. Lineage (NCBI taxonomy): Eukaryota > Metazoa > Arthropoda > Insecta > Orthoptera > Acrididae > Schistocerca > Schistocerca serialis. The sequence continues at coordinate 126,924,205 of NC_064638.1, read as the reverse complement.
ACACTCAAACAAAGCAGGAAAAGAAGGAAAATGCTACCTAAGAAAGTAAAACCTAAGGAAAGGGGAAACATAGCAACAAGAATGCCACTGAAATTGTCACTGGCGGGCTACTTACATAGAATATGGGCGAGCTTGTCACACAGTGAGCAAATTAAAATCCTCTCCCTAAAATCTTTGTAAAAACATTTGACATGGCACAGAACTTTAAAACTTTAACCACATTCATCCGAGTGTTGCCTAAAAGAGTTGGCAGGTCCGCTGGCAAGTCAGCCGTGGCCCGCTGGTCAGAAAATAAAACGCAATCCAATAAAACGTGGCGCACAGTGACCTGGACGCCGCAAGCACTACACATTGGAGGGTCCTCTCGCCGGAGCAGGAAGCCATGCGTCATAGGGCTGTGGCCTATTCGAAGCCGAGTGAGGAGAACCTCGTCCCGTCGACGGGGCTGAAAGGAAGTACACCACACACGCGTTGTGGGCTTGACTATACGGAGCTTATTGTCAGTCACTTCCAGCCACTCATCCTCCCACCGACGCATGACCCGTGAGCTCAACAGCGAGGTGAGTGCGTGCAAGAGGATAGCACACTGAGATACGTGTGGATCGAGACACGCCTCCTTGGCTGCGAGATCTGCCCTTTCATTCCCAGCAATGCCGACATGCCCTGGAACCCAGCAGAAAGTTACAACCTTCCCCAGTCGCTGTAGTCGGAGGAGGGCATCCTGGATGGTCTGGACAATTTTGTCTGCCGGATACAAACGTTGCAATGAGAGAAGGGCACTGAGTGAATCGGAACAGACAAGAAATTTAGGAGAGGAAGAATGTCTGATGTGCTCCAGTGCCCGCAAGATCGCAAACAATTCTGCATCAAAGACAGTAAAAGTCTGAGGCAGTCGGACCTTAAGGACACGATATGGAAAAACATCTGAGCAACCAACAGAATCCCCTTGTTTCGACCCATCCGTAAAAACAGCTACATAGTCGTGGTGCTCAGATAAAATGGTAGAAAATGCTGCATTAAAAACGGTGGCAGGAGTGCAATCTCTCTTGTACTGCAATAAATCTAAAATCACCCCGGCCCTCTTCAGTAACCAGGGTGGCAGGCGGTTAAAACCTTGGATTTGGGGTTGTACAGACTCCACACCGAGGAACTCTAGTACACGTTGCACACGGATCCCAAACGGCAACGTAGCCCGGGGACGGCGGGAAAAAAAGCGGTCCAGAGGTGGATGGGCAACAAGATGGTGAGCAGGCGATCTGGGAGCTGCAAGAAACTTACAAGCCTGGCGCACCAGCAGGAGCTGTCGGCGGATGGTAAGTGGGGGTTCGCCAGACTCTGCACAGAGGCTGGGTACGGGACTGGTCCGATAAGCACCCGTGGCCAGTCGGATCCCAGCATGGTGAACAGCGTCAAGGATCTGCAAATAAGATGGCCTCGCTGACCCATATACTGTGCACCCATAGTCCAGCCGTGAACGCACAAAAGCTCCATAAAACTGTAGGAGACGCGCCCTGTCCGCGCCCCAAGACCTGTGGCTGAGGCACTTGAGAATGTTCAGTGCCTTCAGCGTTCTAGCTTTCAAATCACGTAGGTGTGGCAGCCATGACAACCTGGAGTCAAAAATTAGGCCCAGAAACCGCACTGTGTCTCTAAAATGTAGTACAGTATTCCCCATATGCAAGGCAGGCAAAGTAGAAAGATGACGAGAACGATTAAAATGAACACAAACACACTTATCGGCAGAAAACCGAAAACCCGTCTTTGCAGCCCACTCCTCTAACCGCCGCACTGTTAGCTGCAACTGACGGCTCACGGTTGCAACACTGGAGGAGGAACAGAAAACAGCAAAGTCGTCCACAAATAAGGAGCACTGTACTGGACTCCTCACTGTAGACGTTATACTGTTGATGGCTATGGCAAAGAGGGTAACGCTTAAAACACTGCCCTGGGGGACACCGTTCTCTTGCTCAAAGCGATCAGACAGTGTGTTACCAACGCGGGTCCGAAAAAACCGCTGAGACAGGAAAGACCGAATGAAAATGGGGAGGCGGCCACGAAAGCCCCATTGATACATTTGTGCAAGAATACAGTGTCTCCAAGTAGTATCATATGCCTTACTGATATCAAAGAAGATACCGATACAGTGATGCTGACGGAGAAAAGCCTGCTGAATAGCTGCCTCTAGGAGGATCAGGTTGTCGACCGTGGACCGAAATTTTCGGAATCCACACTGAAAGCGGCTAAGGAGCTGTCTGGTCTCTAACAGCCAGACAAGACGCCGGTTAACCATCCGTTCCATGGTCTTTCCGACACAGCTTGTCAAGGCAATACTGCGATAACCACCGGGACATGTGCGGTCCTTTCCTGGTTTGAGGAGAGGGATGAGAATTGCCTCCCTCCACGAGGTGGGGAACACTCCTGTCTGCCATATGAGATTAAAATATTCGAGGAGGATTTCCTTTGACGCCGCTGGCAGATGTCGAAGCATGGAGTACCGGATGCGGTCGTAACCTGGTGCAGTGTCAGAAGTCTCAGTAAGTGCCGATTCAAGTTCCCACATGGAGAAAGGGGAATTGTGGGCCTCAGAACTGTTCGACCGAAAGTCCAAGGTCGCTCTTTCGACAGTCGCACGGTAGCGACGAAACGCTGGATCCTGATTTGTAGTGGCAGTACTTTGTGCAAAATGCTCTGCCAGCGTCTGAGCAATGGCTCTTGGTGTCGTTTGGAGGCATCCCTGGTTCAGGACAGCAGCTATTGGTAAACGGCTATGTTTACCGGAAATCCTCCGGATGGCTTCCCATAGTCTTGTGGAACAAGTGGAACGGTTGATGGAGTCCAGGAACTCCTGCCATGACCTTTTCTTGCTCTCTTTAAAGACACGCCGTGCCCTGGCTCTCGCGATTCGAAAGGCGGTAAGATTGGCCGCTGTTGGGCGGCATTTAAATAGGCGAAGAGCCGCACGCCTGTCCCGGATTGCTGAACGGCACTCTTCTGTCCACCAAGGCACAAGGCGCCGCTTAGGAGTGCCAGAAGACTGTGGTATGGACAGGTAAGCAGCATGATGGACCACAAGCGTGATGTTATCCACCCTTTCCTGTACGTTATTGTGGCGGTCAAAGACAGCCAACATAGTGAACAGTGGCCAGTTAGCCCTGCCAATCATCCACGATGGTGGCCGCGGCTCCAGCCATACACCATCCAGGAGATGAATGCGGATAGGGAAGTGATCGCTGGAATGAAGGTCGTCAATGACCTCCCAGTGAACAGAGTCGGTTAGGGTTGGAGAGCAGAAAGATAGGTCAATGGCTGAGAATGACCCTGTAGCAGTAGAGAAATGAGTCGGAGTACCTGTGTTGAGGATGCACAACACTTGAGATGTTAGGAGGCTCTCCAAAATTCGACCTCGAGCGCAAAGAGAAGTGTAGGACATGATGGGCATTGAAGTCTCCCAGGAGAAGAAATGGGCGGGGGAGTTGGTCGATAAGATCTGTGAGAGCGTCTAAGGTCATTGCATCCAGAGGGGGTAAATAAAGGGAGCAAACGGTAAGCTTCCGAGGTGAATAAATTTCAACTGCAACTGCTTGCAGGTCAGTATCCAGGGGGAGGGCAGAGGAGTGGTGGTCATTATTGACAAACACAGCGACTCCGCCATTGGCCCTTTCTCCAGTCAGGTCATCTTTGCGATATGACGTATAGCCCCTTAGTACAGGAGCATCAGATGGTTTTAAATGCGTTTCCTGTAAACACAAGCACAGGGGGCGTTGCCGTGCTAGGAGGTTCAGTTCCTCCACATGTGCCCGGAATCCATTCATGTTCCACTGTATAATGGGAGCCATCTATCAGGGTGGGAGTACCTTCATTCTCACTTTCTGTTGGGGAGGAGAGCCCACAACAGGTGGAGGCTCAGTTTTGGGGCGAGATGATTGCCCCAGTCTGACATCAACCTCCATCGCCGCAGAAGAGGAGTCGAGAGAGACGTCAGGGAGAATGACATCCACATCAGGAGACTGTATAACTGCAGTCTCCTTTAGTGGGCGAGTCTTCACCTTTGTCTTTGGCTTCGATGTTCTGGCTTGAGGTGGCATTGGAGCCAAAACCTCAGAAGCAGTAGGGGGTGTAGCAGTGCTGGGCAGTGCACTAGACTGGACCCGGGAAGGGGCAGGAAGTTCCATGATGTCGGCTACCACGGCCTGGTCAGATGGCCGGGGAGGAGCAGCAGGCTTCACAGGAACGGCAGCAGCACACGTACATTGACAAGCGCAGGTGCTAGTGCTGACAGTAGCAACCTCCGTTTGTGTAGCGGCATCGGTTTTCAAGACTGGTTGTTTGAGAACGGAAGAAAAGGAAGCAGCGAACGTGGGCGGCTGCATGGACTTGTAGATTTTCTTCGCCTCACCATACGGGATGCGTTTTGTAGTTTTTAGTTCCTGGATCTTCCGTTCCTCAAGGAAAACTTTGCATTCTCTACTCCACACAGGGTGATCCCCAGAGCAGTTGACACACTTGGGAGGAGAGGAGCAACCAACTCCCTCATGGGCGGCTTTACCACAATTCCCGCAAGTGGCTTCCCCTCTACAGCCGAGAGTAGTGTGTCCAAAGTTTGGCATTCGAAACACCGCATGGGGTTGGGGTAATAAGGCCGTACACTGAGACGTAGGAAACCTGCCTTCACATACTCTGGCAATTTGGTGGTGTTAAATGTAAGGATAAACGAGTCAGTCTTTATGAGAGCACCATCCACCCGTTTCATAATGTGTTGCACGTCCACAATTCCTTCCCGGGACCATTCAGCCCTCAGTTCGTCTTGGGGAATGTCAACGAGATCTCTGCAAGTCACAACACCCTTGCTGTAGTTCAAGGTGTTGTGAAATTCAGTCTCTATCGCAAACTCCCCAAGAAATTGTGCCTTCTGAAGGTTCTGGACTTGCTGGAAGCTAGATGTTTCAACCAACAAGGTGCCATTTCGCAAGCGCTTTACAGATTTTAATGTGCCAGCAATACCTTCTAAGCCCTTCTGTATATAAAATGGCGAAACTTTTTCAAAACTCCCATCTTTTCTTTCAATTATGAAAAACACATTCTGCGAAGCAGCATGCGTTCTGTTACTACTACGTGAATCAGGAGGACTGGCTACACGAGCCCTCTTGTTGGATTGGGTGTTAGAACCCACCAGCGATCCACCCTTTCCGCTGGCAGGAGAAGAATAAAAGTTCGAGGGTTCCATCTCGGTCCCACGAGCAGCTAGGGAACTAGAAGTCCACCTAGACAGAGCTCGCATGCCTAGGTAAGCCTTATACAACTGGGGCGCAGCAGGTGCCCCAGAGGTTGCCCGCTTGCGACTGTTCCACCCCAACAGCCATGCATCTTATAGGCGCGCAGCACACCGTAAGATTGAGGGGTTTTTATAGAGGTTTACCTTCCTCGCAATCCAGGCGGTCAAGCCAAGATTACCATTCCCCGCAGCACACAACGTTCCACCGCCGCGCCATGCGGTGGTCGCTGAAGGATGTCCGGGGGTTACGGTGACAGGAGACTGGTGGCGCTGACCAGTCCCCAGCTCAGGACCCCGGGGTCGCCAAGCCCGTACTCAGCAAATGAATGCTGAGCCCCTGGGGGGTAGAAGAAATACTTCAGTTGACCGATTAAAGAAGGAAGTACAAATATGTTAAGGGAATTTCAGGAATACAGAAATACAATTCTCTTAGGAATGAATTACATAGGAATTACAGAGAATCTAAGGCGAAATGGCAGCATGAAAAACGTGAAGAAATCGAAAATGAAATGATTGTCGGTGTGTGTGTGTGTGTGTGTGTGTGGTTTGAGGTTTTCGGGCGCTAAACAGCATGGTCATCAGCGCCCAAACGCATAGAAACAGGAACACATGCAGTGAAGGGACGAAGACGGTCAGCGAACAAGGAGAACGGCTAAAAGACACAGGCCTGACGCAGTTCCAAATCCTCACATACAGAGGCAAAACAAGAGGAGAAGAAACGCACTAAAAAAGGAAAGGAAACACAAGGAAAAGAGAACAGAAATCGAAGTGAAACAAGTAGGTAATCGTGACTGGCGAACCTCTTACCTAAAACATGGGTGAGCCTGTCACCCAGCAGCACATTAAAATCCTCTCCCTAAAATCCGAGGCAACAAATTGGACAGGACACAAAACCGTAAGACCCTAACCACAGTCGTTGCGTCGTCTTGCAAAATAGAGGGCAAATCCGGTGGCAAGGAAACCACCGCCCTCTGGTCAGAGAATAAAGGACACTCAAGTAAAATGTGGCGGACCGTAATCTGGACGCCACAAGCACTGCAGATTGGGGGTCCTCCCGCCGGAGTAAAGGGACTGTGCCCGATGCGGAGGCGAGTGAGGAGAACCTCATCCCGCCTGCATGAATGGTAGGACGTACGCCATGGCCGCGTGGTGGCCTTGACCAAACGCAGCTTATTTTCACCGACTGCCAGCCACTCCTCTTCCCATTGACGCATAACACGAAAACGCAAAAGGGAGGTAACAGCATGGAGGGGGACGGCACATTCACCAACGTGCGGGAGGGAACATGCATCTTTGGCAGCCACATCCGCCAGTTCGTTTCCCCTAATACTCACGTGCGCCGGCACCAAGCAGAAAGAAACCTCCTTCCCCTGCCGTTGCAGGTGGAGTAGGGCATCATGAATGTTCTAGACGACCGTATCCGCTGGTTACAAGTGTTGCATGGTCTGAAGGGCACTCAGGGAGTCTGAATAGATGAGAAACTTAAGACTGGGAACACATCTCATCTGTTCCAATGCCCGCAAGATGGCAAACAATTTGGCATCAAATATAGTAAAAGCCGCAGGAAACCGTAACTTGACGACTCGATCAGGGAAAACAACAGCACAATCTACAGAGTCCCCCTGTTTAGAGCCATCCGAAAATACTGGTACATGGTCGGGATGCTGGTTTAAAATATCGTAAAATAAGGAGGTAAAAACAAACGCAGGGGTGCAGCTCCTCCGGTCTCTGACAAGTCTAAAAGGACGCTGGGCGTCTGGAGCAACGAGGGAGGCAGGCGAGTAAAACCCTGGAGTTGGGGTGCCTCACGCTCCACACCAAGGGACTCAAGCAAATGCTTGGCACGAATCCCAAATGGTCTCGTTGCCCTTGGACGACTGGAAAAGAGACGTTCCATAGGCGGTTGGGCAACAGTAGGGTACGCAGGGAAGGTAGGACAGGCAAGGAATTGACACACCCGTCGCACCATGAGGAGTTTCCGCCGGATGGCGAGCGGCGGTTCCCCTGCCTCAGCACACAGGCTGGGGATGGGACTGGTACGGAAGGCCCCAGTGGCCAGCCTGATACCCTCATGGCGTACTCCGTCAAAAATCTTCAGATACGAAGGCCTCGCTGACCCATACATGGTGCATCCATAGTCAAGACGCGACCGGACGAAAGCCCTATAAAACTGCAGCAGACGTGCCCGATCTGCTCCCCAGGACCGATGGCTCAGACACTTCAAAATATTCAGGGCCCGCACCTTGAGGTCTTTAAGGTGCGGCAACCACGACAACTTGGAATCAAAAGTGAGGCCCAGGAGCCTCACAGTGTCTCTAAAAGGAAGAATGGTGTCCCTCAGACGCAATTCAGGGGAGGTAAAAGCACGTCGAGAACGATTAAAATGAACACACACATTTGTCTGCAGAAAAGGTAAAACCCGTCTTCGCAGTCCATGCCTCTAATCGCTTTATTGTAAGCTGCAGCTGCCGACTAGCAGTGACAAGACCGGAGGAAGAACAGAAAACAGCAAAATCGGGCACAAACAAGGAGCACTGGGCCGACTCCGGACAGTGGACGTCATACTGTTAATGGCGATGGCAAAGAGGGTAACACTTAAAACGCTTCCCTGAGGAACACCATTCTCCTGCACGTACAAATCAGATAGCACATTACCAACCCGATATCGAAAGAGGCGGCGGGAAAGAAAGGACCGAATGAAGATGGGGAGATGGCCACGAAATCCCCACTGATGGAGTTGATTGAGGATAAGGCGGCGCCAAGTAGTGTCATACGCCTTACTAATGTCAAAGAATACACCTAGACAATGTTGGTTACGTAGGAAGGCCTGCTGGATGGCCACCTCAAGCAGGGTCAAGTTGTCTGTAGTTGAGCGACATCTCCAAAAGCCACACTGAGAGTGGCTAAGGGGCTGCCTGGTCTCGAGCAGCCAAACCAGGCGACGGTTGACCATGCGTTCCAATGTCTTCCCGACACAGCTCGTCAAAGCAA